>NW_010972731.1:4505311-4778989 GCF_000737465.1 Haliaeetus leucocephalus | reverse complement strand
GGTTGGTCTGGTTTTTTTCTTTTTCCCCCCCCCCCCCCCCCCCCCCCCCCCCCCCCCCCCCATCCAACAGTGTGTTACTGCAGTATTTGAGTCAAAGTCCTTTTGGTAAAGATGGATTCCCCTTTTTCAGCAAAAGCCTTGCTTAGCTTTGCGTTATGCTGCTAGAAGCTAGCTTACACAACATACTAGTAAGATCATAGGTGACAGGGACGGTGGGATTGAGTGCGCCCTCAGCAAGTTTGCCGATGACACCAAGCTGTGTGGTGCGGTCGACACGCTGGAGGGAAGGGATGCCGTCCAGAGGGACCTTGATGGCTTGAGAGGTGGGCCTGTGCGAACCTCATGAAGTTCAACAAGGCCAAGTGCAAGGTCCTGCACATGAGTTGGGGCAATCCCAAGCACGAATACAGGCTGGGTGATGAGTGGACTGAGAGCAGCCCTGAGGAGAAGGACTTGGGGGTATTAGTGGATGAAAAACTGCATATGAGCCAGCAATGTGCGCTCGCAGCCCAGAAAGCCAACCGTATCCTGGGCTGCATCAAAAGCGGCATGACCAGCAGGTCGAGGGAGGGGATTCTCCCCCTCTGCTCTGCTCTCATGAGACCCCACCTGGAGTACTGCATTCAGCTCTGGGGCCCCCAACATAAGAAGGACATGGACTTGGTGGAGCAGGTCCAGAGGAGGGCCACGAAGATGATGAGAGGGCTGGAGAACCTCCCCTATGAGGACAGGCTGAGAGAGTTGGGGTTGTTCAGCCTGGAGAAGAGAAGGCTCCGGGGAAACCTTAGAGCAGCCTTCCAGTACCTAAAGGGGCCTACAAGAAAGCCAGAGAGGGATTTTTTACAAGGGCATGTAGTGATAGGATGAGGGATAATGGTTTTAAACTGAAAGAGAGTAGATTTAGATTAGATGTAAGGAAGAAGTTCTTTACTGTGAGGGTGGTGTGGCCCTGGAACAGGTTGCCCAGAGAGGCTGTGGATGCCCCATCCCTGGCAGTGTTCAAGGCCAGGCTGGATGGGGCTTTGAGCAACCTGGTCTGGTGGAAGATGTCCCTGCCCAGGGCCGGGGGGTTGGAACTAGATGATCTTTAAGGTCCCTTCCAACCCGAACCATTCTATGATTCTCTTCTATGATTGTTTATTGTGCCTTGCCTAGGACTGTTGACATTTCTTTATCCTTCAGTAAACTTTGTTTTCTGTATTGGTGCGTGAAATCTGGGGGAAAATTCCACCCTTTATTCTGAGTCACTGGGTACATTTCTGCTAAAATACGTGGAGTAACCAAAGTGGATGCAGCTTGCAAATTCTCCTGCCTCTGACTGAATTAAATGACAAAGGAAAGAGCTGCCAAATGTGGATTCTTGACAACTGCTTTCTTCTCTCTCCATGTTCTTTCAAAAAAATAAATAGGATAGGAAAAGTTCCCTATCTGACTTAAGACGATTGCTGCTGAAAGTTAGATCTGGGAACATATGTGTTAGGAGTGTTTCAACAAGCAGTGACTGAACTCATGAGTCTCAAATTTTATGTAGACCAGGGCCTTTCCCCACTCCCCCTTTTGTTGTCTTTTCAAAGATCTAATAGACTCTTGAATAAAGGGTGCAAAACTGTTTCTTCTTTTACATCTAGTTTTTCATCTTTCTTGGTTCGTTGAAAGATATTTTTCTGATCTGCATTCATGTTATCATTTGCTCCCATAGGAGTGATTAGATTGTGCCAAAGCATAGAGCGCGGAGTCCTTGAAGCAATTGAATGAGGAAGACAACTCACTACAAGAAAAATGCCCTGGGACATGAATTGCTTTAATTAAAACCTTCAGGCAAAAGTTAGAAGTCTCAAAGTACATCTCATGTAAATAAGATGGCAGTTTCTTACTGCTTTTTAATGTTGTTTGATGTGTATTACAGTCGAGCAAATCTGTTTTCCAGTAGTTATACACCTACCGTATAAATTTGTATTTTTGTATTTTCATATTGCCATACAGATGTTAAGAAGCCTGTTTATGCACGAGAGTCAGATTCCCAAATGTAGTATTCCATGCATGAAAGCAACAGTTGGAGGCTAAACACTGTTAAATTGACCATTAAAAAGAAGTGCTTGTACAGTAACTTTGAAAGTGGGATTCTCTCTCATGCATTGTAGGAGTGAACAGGTTTCTCCAAGACCTGCAGTGATTTTATGCATAGGAAAAGCCCCATCAGAGAGATCAGTTGGTATTTAAAAATATATCAAAAAATTAATCCTAATACTTGCTACTTTTGCAATACTATGCAAGATAAAACAGTACAGATATTCTTTTTTAATATGCATTGATAAGTACTGCGTGTTTGTGTCTCTCTCTATACACACACAATACTAATATACATATATTTCAGGTGCAGGAATTTTCTAAGTCTCCACTAGCAGTGAGATGCTAAGCTCTCATTTGAGAGTTTCTACTCAGTATCCCACTAATGCTGCAGTTCTTTGTCATGCCTCCAGTTGTACTGGAGAACAAAATACTGCTCCCCATTTCTTCTCCCCCCTCTAAATTTTCTCGAGGCATACTGCCTGATACTAAACCTTGGGAATAATGACAAAAATGATTCATTATTACTAAGTTAACCTAGATCATATAGGGCTTGACTTCTTCTGTCTGCCTTAGTGAGTTTGATGTGTACTTTCCTTCCAGAGAAAAAGAAAACGTAAATTCTGCACAGAATAGCTGTGGGGTTCTCTTTATAAAATGTCTGCTTCTACTTAAGTGGGCTGATGGTAGATTGGAAGCTTTTCATTGCTGCTGATGGCAAAGTGATACTTCATACTTCACTGGAGATTTCTGAACTCCATCAGTCCTTTATTGCTAGGAGTCAGTACGGCTTGGTAGATGAAGATCAAGACTAGAAATAAAATAAAATTTAATAATAAAAAAAAAAAGCGCCAAAATTTCAACCCTACCTTTCAGGAATTTTTCTGCCTAGCAGTGGAAGGCTTGCTCACCTTCTGCATTAACATTTTGCCATTATTGAAATGGCTATATCTGGGTTCCTTACACAGTGAGAAACAGGTAAATGCTTTTGCACTATTTGGGATAAATGAAGTATAATTTGGGTATCTTGCTTTAATGTACAGGTTTAGGCACAGACCTTCCTGTCAGCAGGGCACTTTATATCTTCAAATGATGTTCAACTAAGCGTCATTATTAGCACACAGGCAAACTAAATTTATTTGTCACCAGTGTATTCCCATACCCATTAGCATCCCAGATATTTGCTTTGTGAATTTCCTTTATCAAAACTCCTAGGTTATCCTCTGCTGCCACAAAATCCTTCAATTGCCTTTCTTTGGACATCTGGTGGTATTAATTGCATGGTGGACCTCAGACAAGAATATTCTGCCCAGTTATGTTTCTGGCTACTAGTGTGACAGCAAGTATTATTAGTAGTTATTGTTGTGTATTGATTTGCATTTTCAAACTGCCTTTCATCGAAGACCATTAATGAGCCATGTAGTGATTAGTTTCTTTTTGAGCAACTTCAGCAGAGGTTGATGTAAGCAAAGTCGCAACAACCAGCTAGATGTCTCAAAATAGGAATCCTGGTATCTTGCCGCGTCCCACTGGCAGCAGGCCTGCTTGGCTGTTTTGTAGTCTGGGCTGGTGGTGTGATTTAGTGGGTGTACTTAATTTTGGTTGTGCTTGCACTGCTTCCTTGTGATGGAAGATCAGGTGTCCCAAGGTTACTAATACTGGTGTAGTGTCTGTCCTGTGTATATATAAGGTCACTGGTTTATGGCTGTAACATAGTTAGTCTTTCCCTCTTGATGTAGACAAGCTAGGTCACCAGGTCCCAGGTTCTCCAGTCTTGTGAATCTTGTGGCTGATGGAACATGGTGTTCTTCTTGCCTCTGGTGAGAAAGGGGTGTTTGCATAGGAGATTTGCTCAGTACCTTGCTGTGCTGTGTAAGCAAAGAATCCTTCTATCAATTCATACAAGAACTAACCCTGCCTTTTTAAAGGTCATTTCTGTCTCAGTCAGCTCTTAAAGTTCAAGAGGAAATAAACTGCTTAGAGTTGGCATTTTTCAAGTCAAGTGTCAACTTTCCAAGCCCCCAAGCCAGTGAATGCGGAGGAAGGAGAGATTAATAAGTGAGCTGCTTGGTTAATACAGTGATTGTGCAGAAATGTTCCCTTTTTTCTTTCCTCTTTATGGGGCTTTGGAATGAAATGGAACATCATTGAAATATCTCACTTTCTCCTTTTCACTTTGCAATGCAAAAGTATCCAAAGCTCTTTAGAACTGCTTCTTTTCTCATTAGTCCACTGACAGCAAGCAGAGAGTTTGTCAGCTCCAGTGAAGTAGGACACAAGGAACATCTTATGACAATGCCAATACCTAAAAGCTCCTTTAACCACAGAATCTTATTATCCAGTGAGAATAAAATGCACTTTCAGAAAGCAGCTGAAGGGTGAAGTCTCCAAGCAGGTGCTTGCCCTTAACTGCATTGACGCCTTTTCCCATGCAGGAGACAGTGGATCGATAAGGAAATAAACAGGAAGAATGGGCTTTATTAATCAGGTACAATGGAGGCAGCAGGGGAGATGATAATGGAAGACAGGTGGCAATCCAAGGGCATGCTGAGCATGGAGCATCTACTGGCTGCCAAAGTGCCTGTATTGGATGTGGGAGATGAAGGCTATGGAGGGACCAGCACCGCTAATTGTGATGTTGGGTAACTCCAGAGAGAGTGAGCTGTGCATCCCATTTATTGTGTTGGGTTTTTAGTTTCAGTCTGGGCAACTTTTTCCTTATGTATTTGTTTTGCTGGCCCATATAAGCTCTCATGGAAGGTTTTCAGCCTAAAAATTTCTTCTTTCCTTTTTAAAGGAAAAGGAAAAAAAATAAACACATCAGCAGCATTATCTTTCTTGCTTTGCTTTCAAAAAAAAAAAAGTGCCATGGTACAAACTATTTTTTAAAGTGATAGATAAATTAGCCTTGCCCCATATCTCTGCATTTTCCAGTTGTATGTTCTTAACCTTCTTGTTTTGGCTGGTACAGCTATGAATTCTTAATGTAGGAATGCTCTGCCTGCCCATCATCTTGTGGAAAATGGTGGTGATAGTGTATTAAGGGCTGTTTTTCCAAATCGCTTTAAAATAGGAATAATTTTCTATTTTTCTCTGTATGCAGATGAACACTTGATCTGAAATCTCACATGGTGTTATTTTTTTATGCCCTTTGGGGTTTTATGTTTGGTTTCTCTAGATATGTATTTAAAAGAAGAACCCTTTGGAAAATTTGGGTCTTTGAAGTTTTTCTTTGGTAGTCCTACTTGTTATTGTCACCTGAGATCGCTGAAAATGAATACCGTGTGTCTGTTAACCAGAGAGAAGATCATAAGCAGATCTCTTCTTGCATGAGAAGTTGATTCACAGTCCTTTTAATTCCTATTTGTGTTCTAACAGAAATACATGATGACAGGGGCTGTGAAGAGTCCTGGCTGGTGAGGCAGGGCAAGGTGAGGATCAGCCTGATTGTTCTGGTCTGAAACATCTGCTGCTCCACAGATTATGCACCTCAACCTTTATATGTGTCTGTGGGACGCCTGTGATCTGCAGCCACTTTTTATCTCCTCTTTGCTGCATAATCCTTTTTTGCTGTCCTCTGCAAAGGCCGCACCTTTTGGATAGCAAAGTTGTGGTCTAGTTGGAGCTGTGTTGTATGGTGACCTTTGGCATGCAACGTGGTGCTAAGGGAATGAAGCAGTTCTCTACAGAAATGCCCTATCTGTTCCAAGCACTGAGAAAACCTGAACACAAGTATGTTCAAATACAATAGATAGTTATGGCCTTAATTCTTACATATTAGGAGATTTTGGGGAGCTTTTGAGTCCCCCCCTCCTTTTTTTTTTTTTGCATGGGAAGCTTATGGTAGCAGAAACTGATTGGCTGGACCACTTGCTGCCACAGCTAAGAGCTGGCAAACTGCACCTGTGAGAATAGAATTTTTTTTCCAGCTACTAATTTATAGTTTGGAAATTGACTATGACTCATGTGTGAAAGAGATTAAATGACAACATATTCACCTAAGAAAATGCAATAAAAATGTGCACCTGATGAAAATTTAAGCTAGATGAGATATGTTGGTGTGCATTAAAAATAAGGAAACCCTCTTTTTTAACCCTTTTCCCCAGATTTGCAATCAGATCAAAAATCAACCTAAACCAATGAATCAATGCCGGAAACTTTGGGAAAGTCTAATAAAGGAGCAAAGGTACATTGATACTTTTCATGTTTTCCTCAGTTTCAAGCTTAAGGATTTCCTGAGCTGAAGGTGATACCTTTTTGTATTTAATAGCCCATGATGAATTTTCCTCCATTAATTTTTTTAGTTCTTCTATTGAAAGAGGCAGCGAACAATTGCTCCTTCTTCACCTCCTACCACTCGTGATTTTGCAGACTCACGATTGTTTTCATTCTCCTCAGACTGCTATAGCAGAATATAGTGCAGCTAAACATCTGATTTTCTGCATCAAATCCGTTCTTCCTAATTACCGAGTACTGGCCAGAGTAACACCTGACAGGGGCATGAGACTTTGGGTGGTGAAGTTTTATCAGGGCTGGTCTTCATTATTTTCCATTAGATGGAGAGGGGAGAAATGATGCTAGTATGGTCAAGTGAGTATTAAAAGGCAGAATGGGAGCAAGAATGATTGCTGTGCTAGAAATGCATGCCCAAATCACTGTGGGCTGGGAGCTGGGAAGTGAGCAGATAAAGCAGAACTGATCCCGGTGTGACTGGAGAGTCTGACAGATGCCATCCCTTCCTGGGAATGACACAACACTTGGTATTGCTTTGCATTGTGGGAAGCAATGTTTGCAAACAGCACTAGTATCCCACTAAGTATCTCTGTAATTGTGTGTTGATTTTGCTAAGGAGAGATTGCCATGAAGGTGAAAAAAGGCTGTGCTGCTTCTTCCATATCCCAGGAAAGAGAGGGATGAAGAGTGCTGAATCAACCACTGTGTCCAGTAATGTCTCGTAAGCAATTCCATAGGAAATTGAGGCAGATTAACCCAAAGGGAGCTTTCATGCAACCTAAATTAGCGGCTGTTGTGCGACTTCAGTGGTGCTGTTGTTTGGCTTGGAAAGGAAGAGGTGAGTTCTGCATCCTCTCAGATACACACATGGTGCTCCAGGTGTAGATGTGATGGTATGAGCTGTTACAAACCCTACAGCTTAGACACTCACTGATTGTGCAAGGACTCCTACTGTGTTTTAATCCAGTGTAAAACTGCTGGGCTAAAAGCACCACGGAAACCATCTTAATGCTTGTGTGATGAATCATGGCACTGCACTGCCGAGGGCAGAAACTCTTCACACCACACCTGTTGAATCCACGCTGGAGTACCGTCCCTTCCCTTCAGCATTTCAGTATTTGCACATGGAGCTGGTTGATGCGCGATTTGTGATACTAACTGGCTGAAATCATATTACCTTGAACAGAACTGTTCCTTTATGAGTGGTACAGAAACAAAATGACTTGTTTGCCATGTCTTTAAATTCATTTCCCTATCACAACTTCACCCCAAAATAAAGCATCTGACCTCTCTGCTCATCTAGTGATTTTGAAACCTGAAACTGCCGCATAAAGGCTATTTACATGTTCACCTGACTGGTTTCTGCATAAAGTATTCATTACAAAAAGATTGCATAGCATGTAGTATTGTTTTATTAAACATTTAAAAATATTGATGCAGAAGAATTGATGTAACAGGACTATAAATGTAGTTGTTCTGGCAGTTCTCCTTCCACAGTGACAGCTTTATTCCTCTTGCCTTACATTGGTTTAAGGGTTCTTTGAGCTAATTTGGGGGACAGAAATTAGAGGAAGGTCTAGGT
Organism: Haliaeetus leucocephalus; assembly: GCF_000737465.1. NCBI lineage: Eukaryota > Metazoa > Chordata > Aves > Accipitriformes > Accipitridae > Haliaeetus > Haliaeetus leucocephalus. The sequence goes on along the minus strand of NW_010972731.1, from coordinate 4,771,107 downwards.
AGGTCTCTGTGCCCTGCAGGTAAGTCCTAATAGTGTCAGAAGTCCAGTGCAAGATTCAGATAGTGCTGTGGATTTCTGGGTGGTAACAGGGAGAACAAACATCGACAGAATGTTTTAGGAATAACGTTAGCAGGACTTAATTAGTAAGTCTGATCTGGGCATGTCCTTTTAATGGGGAGAAATCACTGCTTGGAAACATTGTCTGAGAAAGCAGTTTGCCTCTGCTCAGCTGCCCAAATATACCGGCTGAGCAGAGTGAGAGTGTGCATTTGTACAGTATTTCTTGGGCTTACGGAGAGTGGGGCTGCAGAGCCACTGCAAAAGGAATGGCAGATATTCATGGTGTGATAGTCTAGCTTGGAAAGATCCCAGTCTCTTTAGTCTCATTATCTGATACTGGACGGCTGGAGACTAGCTCTTCTCTGCTTTGTGGGTCTGTGTTTGCTTATATACATGCCCAAAATGGATGTATACGAGAATGAAAAGTAATTTAATGGGGATGAAGCTTACTCCACACTGGATGTTTTGGGGGCAGTTTCAGCTAACTCTACTGTTTTTCCTCATTCTTGTTCTTAGATACCTGTTCTTGCTTTTATGTTTTTTTTCAATTTTAAAGTAATCTTTGCCCCATATGGAAAATAGGTACCTGGAAGACAACATCAGGGTTGCAAGGTGAAGCTCTCAGAGCGTAGGAAATGCCAGAATTAGTCACCTGATGCCCCCTTAGTCTAGTTTCCTATACCATACAGGATTCCTGTTTCACTTGGGAGAGATGGTGGATTATGTTGACTTAATGAGCAGCTATTAATGTTTTTCTACTGAAAAATTTAATAATTTATTAGTTATTTCTTATGCTAGCCCTGTTATACCAGATGCAAAACAAGGAGAAAGTGTAGCCTTATTTTAGTGATGCCATTCTGGAATAGTTAGAACTTGTTCTTTCAAAACACTTAGCATTACCCAAGGCTTATGAGTAGGTGCTATTGCTTTCAGCAGTAGTATCAGTGCCCATAATGACTAAGCACCAAGGACTACCTTTGAAAGGTTCATGGTATCAGCTGGGAGCTCTGGCATAGGCAAGAATTGGAACCAGGTTTTTTGGGAGACTTTCAGTTGCCTTAATGCGAGACCGTTCTCTTTAAGCAATTTCTGCGCTTCATTAATCTTCCAAATTCTGCAGCAAATGAGGCAGAGATCCTGCAGAAAACAGATGCAGTTAGCAGCGAATCCTGATTTGTTATAAGAGCATGGTAGAAGAGATCGTACATTACCATGTCACATTGTTTATGCCCAAAGACACAGTGGCACTTGGAAAATTCATGGTTACAGGTCAGGTTATTTGGTCATGGAATTTTTAAGACCTTTGCAGTCTTAATATGCTTTCATATTTTGAATTTAATGATTAGCAGGTCTGTTACAATGCTATGCTTAATATGACTTGGATCATGGTAGACTGCTTTGATGTAAGTTAAGTTAAAGCAGGTGGGAGGCGAATATGAGTTGAAGTTAAATTGGTGCTTGTGAGAAAGAAAAGCCAAGAACAGCAGTCTGTCGGAGTGTTTGTCATAGATAGCTAAGTGACTTTTCAGCCATTCCTTTACTTTTATCTATGCCAATGTCCCATGGGTAAGTGCTAGGGGGTAGTACTTAATTATTTGGGTTTATTTGTTGTCAACAAGTATCCATTACGAATTCTCTTCTGAGTCCCCAGTGAAAACCTAGACAGGTTTTCATCACATAACCTGGAGGGGGTTTCACTGACAAAAGCCTGATGCTGAAATGCTGAGCCGTAGCTTTGAATTTTAGTAAGAATTATGGTGGGGGTCCATCACTGAATTGTTCTGCAAGAAATATTTTAGACAATTGTGTTTCTATAAATTCATTCATGTACTCTTAGATTCAGATATTAAAAAAAAGAAAGTGACTGAACAGTAATACACAATACTCATTTCAATACTCATTTCACTGTGGAGTACAGTAATGCACATTGGAAATGAGGTCTCATTGGAAAAGGTAATTTGAAACAGATCCGCAGAACCTTCACGAAGCTATAATGAGTCATGAGTCTGTGAGGGCTCACTTGTTATATTGCAGTGGAGGGTTTAATGTTTTGTTTTTCTCATCGAAACACTTTGACCCTCTTTATTTTATTAAGATAAGCTATTATCTAACTGTCAAGAACCTAGAATTTCAGCAGATTTGTTTGCTGACAAGTTGGTTCAGCACAACCATTTTCCTACTCACGTCTCTCCCTATTTCAAGCAAATTTTCCTTTTTTCAATTCTCTTTATCAGTCCTTTATCCTTTACAGCTCCTCAGCTCTCATGCTGCCTATTCCCAGATGACTTTTCTGCTCTCATGATAAGTGTTGGTTTGAATTCATAACAGAAATTGGAAATACTCTTAGTCACTCGTGATGTCTGTGCTGTGTTGCTGTGCTTCACACCAGTGCTGGAGAGTTGGGCCCGTGACTTGACAGCTTGCTGGGAGGGAGAATACTTATCAAATTCAGAGCATTTACAGGAGATTTTTTACAATGCACATTATACTGGATAGGGTTGAGAAAACTATGTGGTGCCTTCACCTTACTTCCCACTTTTGACTGTGCAACAAATTGAAATCCTTGCCACGTGTATTTGGGGGTGAGTGGGCTTGGTGGGGAAGGATAGAAGTAGAGGCTTAATCTCTCTAGTGAGGGAGAAGCCAAAAAAGACTAGTACAAAAAGAGTGAGAAGTTTTGACTTTCTTCATCATATTTGGGCATGGCCGTGAGTTCATCCAGCCCACAAGTGTGATTATAGATTGGTAACTGATGGGGCCGACTGCATTATTCATTATGGTTCAGATTGAAATGAAATCGTGGAGGGCAATTTTCTGTCTCACACTTCAAGGTCAGATGAGAGTATTTATTATTCCCTCTCTGTTTATCTGTGAATGCAAATTGAATTTAGTGATTCAAATTGATGAAATGTTAGAAATATAAAACTCATCAGAGCCAACATGAAGAGAAATTACTGGGTAGAGCTGGCCAGTGACTTCACCATCCCATGTACAGGCCTCTGCTTTGATTAGTAATTATTTCAATCTTTGGGTTTTCTCATTCCCAGTTTTGTTTCAGTTGTTGTCATTTTTATTTTCAAAGAAAAAAGTGTAATAACACTTTGAAGCATTTAGAATTTGAATTAGATGATGTAAATAAAGCCAGCTGCAGAGAGGATGCTTGGATCCTGGCTGGAGAAAAGGTTTTCTTTCAAAATTCTTCCTTGGGGTTGGTTTTTTGGAGGTTTTTGTTTGTTTGTTTGTTTTCTTCCCTCCTATGACAGTTCCTTTTCTCCAGTATTTTGCTCCCTTGCATTGCACTGCATGTTCAAAGCTGGCATGGGGTGTGATGGGGAAGGGAGCAGCCGTTTGCCATCTTTTGGTGCTGAAGCTCCATGCATTTCCTTACTGACATATCGCCCACAGGCTGACCTTCCTCACCAGCCAGTGTTTTTAGGAGAGCAAAAACTAGGATCTGCAAAGAGGACCAAATAAGCATGGCTGTCTTATTGAGATAATGGGAATGGAGATATTCTTTTCCCAACCCACTGTAATGCATTCTGAACAATTTAGTGAACATCTTGGCCCTGTTCGGTGTATCAGGCTGTGGTCAGCAGGCATTGCCATAGTGTGGTTCCCGTTTTCTGCAGGGTTGGCAAGACACTTTTAACTTGTACGGGGGGGATTATTCTTATCTCAGAGTGGGAGTGGAAAATCCTTATCAGTGAATGCTCTTTAAAAATAGGCAGTCCTCTGTAATTGCCAAATGCCACATACAAAATTATGATACAGAGATAGATGATACATGCTGTGCAGGCTATATGCTGTGTTAATAATTGTAGAGGACTGTTGTTTTTAACTCCTACTTTTTAATTACTTGCATTTTATTAAGAACGTTTAATATTTGCTTCTCTACCAAGCACTGCACAGGGAATCAGTTTGCTCAGGATGCAAGTGTGTCTAACTTCTTGTTGATTCAGAACAAGAGCCATGAGCATTTGGACATACCAAAAGCCCTTAATAGATTTGTCTACATAAGCTATTATAAATCACTTTGTGTATTCAACTATCAGCTTGATTTCTCCTGTAGCCAATTTTACCGAAGACGGCAGCGTTTTCAAGTTAGTAAGCATACAACAAGCAACGTGGGTTCAGGAGTTTTTAAATACCAGTAAAGGTTTCATTCGCCAAATAAATGCCTTTAATAGAAGCTTTGGCCTTATGAACATTTCAGTGTTGCAGGCTTAGAAAAAGGATATTTATGCCTGTAGTTATCTCACTCTTGAAATATTTTACATTCCAGAATTCAGTGATGGATGTATTTGACAAACTATTCATGTTTCAACTTAAAAGCAAAACAAACCACAGAAGTCTCTCATTTATTAATTAAGACATTGTTTTCATTCTCATCTTGATGGTGGATGTGGAAAGCATGTTTATTAGCGTGACAGTAAATCTTGTGTCGAGTGGCTGATTAATATCCATTCAGATAGAGCCACACTGGCCTTTGCATTTTGGCAATGCTCCTGTTCCTGGTTCCTTTGGGTTGTGGACAGCAAAGCTGTGTGTGTTGCAGCAAGAGTGTTGACCCTGTAATGAAAGGAGCAGAGGGTGCCTGATGTGAATTTCTTTTAGTAAATCCTAACTCCTGCCAGTCAATTATGGCTATTGTACCAGGGCTGGGACATAAAATTTGTGTTATTTCTGTTCTATAACTGTTCATTTCTGAGCCTGATATTTATGCTGCTGGTTAGGGAGTAAAATTAAATACAGTCTCAACGATAAAACATATTGTCAGTGTACCAATAAAGCTCTGAACATCTGTCTGCTTCTTACCCATTTCATCTGTCCACACTAGCAAAATAAGTCTCTTTGTGTTGTTCCCTCATTATAAATTCAGTATGATTCAAGTCTTCTTTGTATGTAGAGCAGCAACATGGTGTATGAACTGCTTATTTTTGAATGATTTGTGATTTATGGAAGCCTAATGATGGTGAGTAACATAAAAGGTCTTTGAGAAAATACAAAGTGTGAACCAAGAGAAAGTTTGCAGATATCTGCTGAAGTCTTGGGAGAAATAAATAGCAAGAGGAAAGCTTGTCTTCCTACTGACTCTGTAGACTGTTTCGTGTAGTATTTTCTGTAGCGGTATTTCATATGGCTCTCTGTAAGGCACAGTGCAAGCTTTAAATAAAATATACCCCATGTGATTACTGCCACTAAAGATGTTAATATTTTGTATCATTGCTCCTTCTGAATGTAGTAAGCAAATAACAGATAACATGGAAATGTTGGCCTCCATAGTTCTCACTTGTGTGTCGCAGTAGCAGCGCAGTGTTTGAGAGCAGGGATGGATGCTGCTGCTTCAGTTTATTCACAGTTTTGTATGTGAAGAAGAGAGGTAGCAGAACAAGATGCCAAACAACCTTATTTTAATACAAATTAGCACCCAGACCTTTGACTTCTGAGCTGAAATACTTATAGCACTAAAATAATCTCCTCCTTCCTGATGTTTGTTTTTTCTAGTTTACCTGCCTTAAATTTGTTAGTTTAGGCAGCTCCATTCTGCAGCAGTGTTCTCAGAGCTCCCCTCCGTCTTTTCAGCAGCATTTTATAATGGATCAATTTTTTCCTTTTTTAGCATAAGATGGAAATTTTTCTGTTTTGCCAAGCCCCACCTTTTCTTTCCTGTGTCCTGGCCCTTTTTAAGTCAGACTGGTTTTATCGTCATCTTCTCCCTTCTTTTTTTCCTTTTGAATTCCCATCCCAGATGGTGGTGATTCCTGTCGAGGCAGGTTGGGCAGAGGCTGAGGGGGGAAGGAGTCTGTGCCAGGAATTGGAGGTTGGAAGGAGCCTTGAGAGAGGGGACAGACAGGGATGTTCTGCTGCTATCCACTGGACAATATGAAGACATGCTGGAGTTACCTTGTTGCTACTTATGCCTTCATGTTGGCTTATAAAACCCAGGGGAGAAGAACTGGAATGAAAAATAACATTTTTGTTCAAGCTCTCTGTTTATCAGTTTCCAGTGTGGTTTATGTCTTTGTGTGTACTGTCTATAAATGTGTAGATATGTTGAGAAGGCTGCAAGTTGTCAAGCCTCAGGAATGGGTGTGCTTTTCTTCATCCAAATGTCTTGCTACAAAACAATTTCCCTTGGTCCTTTTGCCTCATTAGCTTGTGTGCTAACCTTTTTATTTTGGACCCTGTCATGAAGATGTTGATAGTTGCAGCCTTTTTCTTTTTTCTGTTATGTATGTGTGATAGCACTGTCATGGTATTTTCCCTCTGTGCGTCTTCAGTGTTCTTCCCATCCACGCTCTCTGGTTTTTGGTGCTTTCTCTTTGATGTGATCCTTGTATCTGACAGTTGGCCCTGGTATGTGCAAGTGTCTCATCTTTTCCCGCATTGCAACATGACCCAGACAGTGTTGCTCTTCTAATTGTCTCTGTGCCGCTGTGCGTTTCTTGTTTTCCTCTCAGGTTGATATACAGACTGGTTCTGGCATCCTGTTTGCTTTCCCTGTTATTTTTTTAGTATCTCTGAGGTGGTAACTTGGCTACCAAAAGGATGGAATGATTAAAATATTTTTTTAGGGATCAGTGGGGGGGGGGGGAAGCTGTCAGCTGCTTTTGTAATTTTTTGAAGGAGATTATTAAAATGTATCTTATAGCTTCAGTATTCACTCTCTGCTGTCATTGTTCTCAGTCTTTCAAAGAACATTCTGGAAAATGAAGTTTTATCATTAAGATTACATTAAAGTGGATTACAGAAGGGAAGAGCAAAATATGAAGAGTCTCAACAGCTGAGAACAGAAAGATGTTGGCATCTCATTCAATGGGATGTGCAAGAAGGAACATTAATAGGCTGATAAACAGAAATGAATTTTTCCCTTTAAGGCTTAAAAGGTTTACTTTGAACTTGCAAAGATTTTTAGAAATGCCAGTTCTCCAAGCTTATGTTGAATGGAGAACTTTGGGCCTGCTTTATTTTATTTTTTTAATGCTCATTTTGAGTGAGCAATTACTTTTGAAAAGCCAGAGGTGTCATCAGTGTGGAAGAAGAGTGCCCACGTTGAACTTTTAATAGCATTTGCTGCTGGGCACCTACATTCAAATCCTGTTTTGTGTCAATAAGGAATATAACTTTCTTTCTCGATTTTTTCTTATAGAGACATTTTATGTTGTATTTGGTGCAGTTTCTGGAAGAATTATCAATCTGTCCGAAGAGAGGAAGAAGGGATCTCAATAATTTGCTTTGGCATGGTGTGGAGGGTTGTAAGGAAGTAGGATTTCATGCTTCCTCTACCAAGGAAACCTATGGTAACAGAGTCAGTTCAGAGAGTTTGAGTGTTGTCTCTGCTTTCATAGACATCTCTGGCATTTAAATTTTATGTACATTAACATCACATGTGATCTTAGGCTGAAACATAAACAGATGGTGGTGTTCTTTCCGAACACCATGCAATGGCTGAGGAAATTGCCCATTTGTCTCTCTTTGCTTAACTTTTCTCATGTTTTAAAAGTCATTTTCCAACCTAGTTCAAGAGGTATGTGTGTGGCAGAATGTCTGTGCTCTCCATGAGATGTGAATCTCAAATATTTTTCATTATTTCAAGAAGGAAACCTAGCACATATCTCATTTTTCTTTGTGAATGTCAACTCAATCATAATCTGTAAGTCTACTCACCATTTATAGAAATAGGTCACAATATTGGGAGATTAGGAAAAAAAAATTCTCCACTGTCCTATCAAAATGTTTTGCAATAATCAAATATGAGATTCTGGCTGTTTTGTAGTATTTAATCTTATGTTTGCACTTTTTTCTGTTGTTCTGACCCTAATCAGGACTAAGTTTCTTTGATAGAGCAAATAATATTTGCAGTAAGGTTTCTGTAGTGCGATTTAATTTCTTATAACACAGTTGATGAAGTTTTTGTACCTATATTTACCCTATGCATAAAAAAAGAATATTGTTGAACAAACTCTAATGAATCTTAAGACAGTAGCTGAGGTTACCTAGTCTCACCCATCCGTTCTGCCCTGTATTGGAGGCTGACCTGTTGCAAACCTGCTAGGCTGGCACATATGCATGGGTGTAAAGTCTGTCTTAGCACAAGCTTAGCGAAGTCTGTCTTAGTACAAGCCCCATGGAAAGGGGGATAAGTGTTTTAAGCCTAGGATTTTGAGAGGCATGGTGTGATGAATCTTCCTGTTACATTTTAAGATGTTGCCCAAGTTGTGTCCATCTACCAGAAATTACTGTCAGCCTAAATTGCCCCTGAAGGGGTGTTCAAGGTATAGGATACTGTATTGTGAACTGAGCAGCTGAGGTGTGAGCACATGTTTGCATTTGCTAGCTATACTGCAAAGTGGTAACCTCCAACAAAAGGATGGGCTGGAGACCGGTGGTGGGTAGCTTTATAATTTGGCAGCCGTAACTTCTGAATGTTGTGAGGTTTGTACATTGCAAGTAATCACTTCTTGAGTGACATATATGTGCTTGTGACATTTGACCACATAACTTTATCCCATATTTCACAGTATGCCAGGACTCAACCTGCTATTTGTTGTCTTTGGATGTTGGTTTCTAGGAAGTTTTTTAATATTGGATTTATTTTGTTGAATCTGACAAGAGTTGATTCTCTACTTCATCCTGTGGAATTCTTGCATTGTTCAATAAGCAAAAGGCTAGTGTTTCTATTAAGCATCCACAAGACTGAATTTGAGATGTTTGCTGAGGTTGGGGTGGGGAAGGGAACATCCAGTGCAAGGCTGGCACTGCTTCATGTTCCATCGCCACAGATACTACTCTTGGGCACAGGTTCCCTTTTTGACTGATTAATTAAAACAGAACCAAGGAAGTAGTGGTGCCCTGGTAATGAAATTATCCATTTTCAAATGCAGATTTGAAGCCCTCTTGATGAACTTTCCCACCTGAATACAGCAATGAAGAGACTATTTCACAGTCCCTGATTATTAAATTGGTCTGTGAATGGTTCCAAATTGAACTGGAGGTTTAAACAGGCTTCTAATTAATCCAGTGTTTTAAAGTACATGTTTTTCTTCAAGGAGGAGGATTTTGAGGTAGGGGCACAGCTGCACAGGGAATTTTGGTGAATTCCTATATAAATTTCCCAAAAAGCACAGTTTGGTGACCTGGCAGTGCACGATGTACCTGATTTACACTAACAGTATCTTTTAAGGTAGTGTTCCCTTTCGGATCTATCTAAACACTACCTTAATGATAGTGCTATTTTATTTAAAAGCATTTTTATTTATTTTCTTTTAATTATAATGGTAAAGAATACCCCTCTGAAGCACTCATAAATTTTCCAGTGTTGCTTTTAACATCAGAGAAACAAAGATCTTCTGTTCCTGACTAAGCTAGAGATGTTGGTTTTGATCTTTCTAGCTTGCTTGAGGGTTTTCGACTTGTGTGCAATACTTTTTTTCATGTCCTGCTTACTCTTTAAATACTTAGTTAGTGCAGTCCTGGATAAACTTGCCATACTTAAATTATGAACTGACTTCTAACATCACAAGTATTATTTCACTCGTATTTTGTTATTGATCAAGTACTTTGCCAGCATACTTGATCTGTGATATGCTGCTCGATGTGTGCCTTGGAACAGCTGTCCATTAGTGTCCCAGCAGCAGAGTGAGTATCTGAAGGGCATGCGTGAAGAACATCTGCAGGAATACATGGATAATTGTGTGTCACCATGTCATGCTGTGCAGAGAGCTGAGAAGAAGAGGGACCAAGCTATTTGGCTTAATTGAGAATCGTGTCCACACTGCAAAAGAAGTGCTAATCACCTGGCCTCAGAAGACATGTCTCTTCCAATATAGATTGCTGGCAAGAGCAATGTGCAGGTGGTGGCTATAATTACTTGCTGAGTATTATCTGTCTGTCAAAGCAGATCATATTAAACCTCAGTTTTACTTCTATTTTGTTAGAAAAAAAATGAAAAGAGACAGTAGAACGCAAGATTATGTGTCGTTTGTTGAAAACAAGCATCTTCTCAAAGGCAAGCCAGTTGATTTTGAAATAGATATGCAATTATTTAAATGGTTTGTATATGTGAGGTTCCAGTAGTTGTCTTGTGCTGAGCAAGAAGGCTGTCACTGTGATGGTTCTCCTCTCATATCTCTTTCTGAGAACAGCTGATAATAAGACTGCAACTACTCGGTTTCCAGTGGTGCAATGTAAGATGAAATGGCACCAGCCCCTGTGTCCTGGTATCATGGTGATGCTTCTCCTCTCAGGCTTTTCTGATCTGTCTGACTAAGAGACAGTGGTCAAGATTTCACAAGTCTGTGTTATCTTTCTTAGTGCCCGAATACTAGAGAAGGCCCGGCAGCAGCTACAGGAAGAAGTACTACGGATTCAGAGCCAGCTCTTGGATGAGAAGAAGAAACGTGAGCAGCACGAAGCACTGGTCAGACGGCTGCAGAAACGTGTACTGCTACTCACCAAGGTGAGTTTCTAGATAATGTTTGGAAAAGCCCGTGTCCTTATTTCTTTCCTCCAGGTGCAGTCCTTTTCTTCTTTGTTCACCTCTGTAACTGCTACTACAAAGTTGCTATGGGGTCTTCGTATAGTGGGTGCTATAAGACACGTGAAATTTGTATTTAGGACTCCGTTACAATAAAAGTACTAGTTCATCCTAAGGCTTTGCTAGGGTTCCCCCATCCGGGCTCATGCTGTGTTGGCGATACGTGACTTTGTCCCAGGCTTGGCATTTGTGCAAGAGCAGAGAATTGAATCATGTTGTCGCTAGAGTGTTTTGAGCCACTGAAGGGAATTTATAATGGCTTTGGCTGCATCGCCTCCTCTCCTAAAGAGAACGAAACGACGGCACCTTGTCAACTGTTCCTGTGGAAAAACAATTTACAGAGAGTAAGAGATTTGCCTTCTTCTTACGCTGAGAAGTCTGTTCAAATGTAATGGTAGGCACTAGACCAGTAAATTGAAAATACGTTTTAAGATTCTTTCTATAGGATATATCAAAGAAGCCTGCATTATCCTATATCAGGTATGCACTCGTGATGAAATTCTGTACAATAATTTTGAAGTCTGTAGAGCATTGAAAACTTTATATTAAATTCTGAGAGTGCTCTTTCCCAAAGGGAATAATAATTCTCTGTAGTCAGAATGATAGTTACTTCACTTTCCAAGAATGCTCCTTACAAAACTTCACTCATCTGAGCAATCTCCCTGATGTTATAAAGCTGCTCACGTAAGTAAGCTTATGTGTGTGCATAAGGTCAGACTCAAGTAGTTAGAGCACGTGAGGGGGAGCCAGGAACATCACTGTGTACGAGGAGGAAAGATGCTGGTATGGGAGTGTCTGAGCAAAAGGGAAAGGAGCTGTTCGGTTGCCTGTGCTTTAGGCTTTAATTTTCAGTGTCGACTAAAGCATTTTGATCGATTTTAATTGTGTTGCACCCAATTCTGTGTAATTCCGTGTCATTGTTGAGCCAAAGAAGCTGTGATATATGGTGCAGTAAGCAGGGCTTCTTGAAGCATGAAGCAGCCACTTTACAAGAGGATATTCTATCAGATCTTCTGGCTGCAAAATTTGATGCCATGGAGAGTCACATAAGTGAGAAGAGAAAAATGACAGCAGTTCTTTCTGCTTCACACTGAGGTAGACACTGCAGTCAGGGTGGATGGACCAAACTCTCTCCATGGAAACAGAAAAGGCATCTCTTCTTAGTCTTTCTAATACCCCCAGCAGCAGACAGCCCTCCATAGTGTTCTAGTTTGTTACTGGCATGGCTGGATATGACACAGGTGGATACTGAACCTAATAAAAATCCTTCCTTTACAACCTTCTCAGCTGTCTAGCATTGCGCTGGGCTGCTCAGCCCTGAAGGAAGTTTCTCAGATCATTTCTAAAATATTCCCTTTGTTAACTTATTTCCAGTTCTCAGCAGAAACATGTTTTGTTGTAGAACACAAAATATTATTACTTTTCTTTAAATACTGGACAAAAAGACAACAGTACTTTGTCATGTAATGGATTGTACCCTAATTTATATAGAAAGACAGAGCCTTTGCTTTGTTTGCTATCCTCCCCCTGAAGAGTAGAGGAAACGTTGGAAATGTCCTTCATCAGACCATGACAAATAAACTCCTGTTTTGACAGTGGAAGTTTTCAGTGTGCTCAATGATTCCTCAACTGACCTGTTTTAAAGGAATAAAGACTTTGCTGTTCTCTGAAAATTTATATTCCAGAGAATGCTAGGCGTCCTTTGTGAAGAAGTACATGCATTATGGTACTTGGGCAATCTATCCTTGGCACCGTTTCTCCTGCTGGTTGCTCTTCTCATGCAAAACCAGAAGGAGGAATTCCATTTAATTAAAAAAGTAGGATATTGTGATTTAAAATGAGATTGAGCAAATATATTGCCTGTTAAAAATAATTATTTTACATTGAAAGCGTATCACCTAGAATGGTATTTAATCATCTAATTAGCGGCATCAGTCGTACAGTGTCCTTCTATGTAATTTGAGAATGGAAAAGATGAGCGCTCTCTATTGAATCTTTGTCTTGTTAAATAGGACTGTGAAAATCTAATTTGGGGGAGACTATTATATATATGATTGAATTGCTATTGCTTTTGATAGTGTGATTTTTGCATTTGTGTATATTTGACCCTCTAGTAGGGCAGTGAATCTGTTCCTGTATGCTGAGCAAATAAGGATTGAAAGGCATCAGATGTGTTTAACAGTGCAAGTTTAATGCAGTAATAGCTATCTTTTCTTTTGGCTCAAATAGTAACCTGGAAGTCTCAGGCCTTGAATATGTTTTAAAAGACCAATAGAAAATGATAAACTGTTCTTCATCTGATAACAGCAGTGCCTAATATTTTAATAGTAAACATACTGTCTTCAAGAGGTACTTGCTTTGCCAATCTGATTCCTTCTCAACTTACTTTTATGGCTATTGAATTTTTTGCCTCAAAATTCAAGCAATACTTTTTGGTTTTCACAGATTGCCTGTCTCACTTGTTCAGTTTTGTTCATTTTCTACTTGCCACAGTCTCTGTCTTTCTTGGTTGCTCTCATATTTCCATTTCAGTGCATTTAACTTCTCCCTCCATTGCTTGCTTCCTCGCCTCATTTGCTTGTTTTGGGCTTTCTTGACCTTACTTGGGCCTTTCCAGTTGGTTTACTGTTTGGAATTGGCACAATTGTCAGTCTAGGATACTTTGGTGAGACACTACAAATCTCTCTTCCCTGGCAGACTTGAAGAACAGCATTCTCCAGTCTTTGACGTACTAGTGCAGTGGTCCAGCCCAATCGATTCCACCTCTGACAGTGGGCTGGCGTAGGAGCTGTGTCCTGGTTATTCCTGTTGACAAACTGCTGTTTAGAACATGTTAGTTGATTAGTTTCTCCGATATGTCCTTGTAAATCAGGGCAGTACTGAAGTTTTCTGATCTACATGTTTTCAGTGAAACATAAGACTAGATTTGGACACCCTAGAGGTTTTCAGACATTGATGGCTTGAAGGTATCTCCTGGAGTGTCACTCTGTTCACTTAAGGTGATGAAAAAGAAATTGATGTTTGAAGGATGTATTCACTTGCTCTTTTAGAAATCCACTTGGCTGGGCTCGCTGTCTGTTATGCTGTCTTTTTGCTTTGGCTTTGCTCAGAGTTTTAGGGAAATCTCTAATCTTTGCTTTATTACCTGAAGTAGTTCAGATATAGCAGTAGTGGGAGATATCTGAAATGCTGGGGAAAGACCTAGTCCACCTCTGCCCTTTTTCCTGTTTGATTTACTGTTGTATTGGCTTTGAATGCCATGTTTACCTACACAGTTTCCTACCCTTTCTAAAAAACCTTATCTGAGTGCAAGCAGCTGATTGAGTCAGTATTTAATGGAAGGAAAGCTCTTGTCTATTTGTTTCAGGAGGACAGCTTTCAGGAGGCACAAATGGACCTTGTGCAGCAGAAGCGAGGCTGGAGAAAAGCAATAAAGGCATGCTGAAGGGTTCCCAAAGCTTTCTGATGTGGAGGGCCAAAAGTTGTCTTGTATGGATCTTTTTAGGGTTGTCACCTCCTCCTCTCCTCGTGTGATTTTACCTGGTTGTGATTAGCCCTTAGCTGTATTCCTTACTTAGCTGCTGTTAGGGTTCAGACCTGCCAGCCTCTTCTCCTGCACGCCTGCAGTTCAGTGACTCCTTAAACAGTTATTTCTTCTGCGCACAGAGCTGGTGGACATAACTACATGAAGCTGCAGAGTGAGTAGGAACAGCCTATAACACGTGCAGCAGATTTGACCAGAGACAAAACGCCCTGCTTTTTTGCAGCCAGTGTGTGATGCTTTGCGGGAAGCTCTTGCCCATTTGCATACACCAAAACACAAAATGGGAAACCCAATTTCAGCTACTTCTTGTAACTTATTCCAAAGAAGTCTGAATTGCTTCTCAGATTGTAGACTTTGTGAATGTACACTGTCCTAATTGCATCCCTTGCTCCCTTGCTCTTGTACAAGGCATGATGCAGCGAATGAATTAATCTGATTGTACTGGATGTTGTTTTTTTGCTTTGTTTATTTCCAGTCTGTGCATTTGTCTGCCTTTGGGTACTCCACTGCCTGGAGAAGAGGCTGAAAAATTCCATTTTTTTTTCTAAGCTTTCGACCAGATCACGTGATCTGATAGGAAATCTGTTTCTATTGAGACATAATTTAGGCCATCACCATAAAAGTTGGAGATTAAACAAGTATTGATTAACCAACTCCAGCTGACTGACTGTACCACATGTTCCTGGAGATATTTTTGCAAGAGTCAGTGCGAAGTATGTAAGTGACTCCCAGAGCCGACAATGGCAGAGATGCATCAGAAATGGGACTAGGTAATTAAACTGTTCATTAAGCATGGCAGATGCAGAGTTCATGACTTGATTTGCCATCTGCTTTGTTTTGTAATCAGTAAAGATTTAAAATAATGCTGACGGTTTCCCTGTCACATTGGGTCCTGCATTATATTTTTTCTTAGGGGGTAGATGATTTTAAAGCACAAGGAAGGATCTTAAAGTTCTGGGGGTTCAGCAAAGTGGGTGAATTAACCCTTTTCCTGGGATATGTAAAAAACTAGCTTTAAATATTGCACTGAGTGGCAATAAAAACAGCCACTCTGGCAAACAGTTGCCTTGCAACAGACCTTCTTTTGGGTATCATACCCTGTGCTCTGTGTCCAGGTAGCACGGACGGCTTTGGGCAGAACTGAGCCGCTCCTCTGTGTTATGAGTGGTATCGAATGCTTTTCCCTGGCTATTATGATATGATGCTTCTTCCTTCCTTCAGTCCACTTCATGACTCCATGTATATCATTTAAGCAGTGCCATTACTCATGCATCACCAGCTGTGCTGCCACTGTATATGTGATTGTTAACTGCTGTCAGCCTGACCCTTGCCAGTCCTTTCCCTCTGCTCACCGTGTCTCCCCTTCGCAGATTTTTATAAACCCATGGAAGTTATCTTCCTTTTTATGCCTGCAAAGAAATACATTTTAAAGCAATTCCACTGCTCCCTCTTCTGTGATTCAGCGAGGCAGGTTTTGTCGGGTGAGGTAGTGCTTACTAGATCATCCTGCATGCTTGAGAAGAGGGAGACAAGGCGCTCTGTGTTTGAAAGAGGCTCAACAACCTTTTAGATTGAGCACAGTTCCCTTTAATTTCAAGTTGATTCTGTTAATCAGTTAAATAATGTCAGAGAAAAGGTGATTGGTAGTTATGGGCAGAGGGGGATGATAGCAAGGGAAGAGAGAAGATCATTAACTGCTGTGGGACAGAGAGAAGTAATTGCTGCCTGTGGTGGAGTACAGGGGGTTTGAACAGGTCTCTGCTGAATTGTAATTTTTAGTATTCAGTAACATCATGAATTTTAACTCCCAGACTTCTCTTGTAGGGTGCCTTTTTTAAAGGATGAGGACTAACAGGTCAGAGATGAGGTAGATGCTTTTATGAAAAATCTCCCCTCTCTTGCCTGTTAGCTGGTGTTATATTGATCCCGAGTTCAGTCTGGTACAGGGTGGTTGTTGGGCTTCGTGTTTGTGGTTTACACAGGAATGTCTGGGTTACTGGATAAAGCATGCTAAGTTTTGTAAGGAGAAAGTGGGATTTGGGAGTTTGATGACTGCTGCTGTAGACATTTTCTGTTGGGGTGAGGAACTATCACGTTTTGTGTTTGCTTTTGTTGGTCTTTGACAGCCTTGTGTCTTGTGAGGTGGAGGTGCTTCAGGGAAAGAGAGTTCTGGAAGGATTTCTTTTCATACTAGGGTGGTTTTTTTTCCTCCTGTATAACCCAAATTTGTTGTTATTTTTTTGAGTAACTTCTTCCAGTTACTTACTGTCATGTGTTGATCCTGATCCACCTAACCACCTTCTGGAGCTCGGGCAGCTGCCTCCCAAATGTAGCAGAGTTGGAGGTAATTTGCTGTACCACTCTTTGCCTGCAATAGATGATCTACAAGGAGATACTGAAAATATTTATTCTGACAACACTTTTCCTGTCTGTTGTTTTTTTAAATGTCTGTCACTGGTCTACTTTACCTTTCTTAATTGTCTTGCTGTCTCCATTGTAAGGACCTTTAAATCATGCTCTCGCCTTCCATATGTAACAGCTTTCCAGGATCTGTTGACCTAATTTCAAATGTCTCTAGATCTCAGAGTTTGAGAGTGATTTTTCTCCTTTGTCTGTACCCCGCAATTTGTCTGCTTCTGGGTTTTATTTAGCTTGTAATAGAGTGGACTGTCTATAGTTTTCATGGAAGTTGCTACAGAAAATAGAAAAGAACAGATATAAATTTTATCAGCCTTACCATAGTCTTGACCGCATTACACAAGTCACTCAGCTCTGCAACTACAGAAAGATAGCAGTGTTGGTGGCTTCACCCTGCCTTTCTCATGAACCAGTCATAACACTTAATGAAATGGTTTCATCTGCAGTGCCTGTGCTGCCCTTTCTGTAGCATGCTGATCAGAATCCCCCAATACTCTAATGGCAATTTTTGCAGAGATTGGTACAATGACAGACTAACTTTGTGCTGATTTATACTGATGCTTCGTTATATTCATTACAAGATCTTATTTGCATGCTTGACATTTAAAAATATTGTGTTTGGAAAGTGTTATTTAGTTTGAGACCTTTATTAAGCAACCTCAGTCTAAGAGTTTAATTGTTACTGATAGCTAAGAGTATAATTACCTCAGTAAAATATCATGACTATATTAAGCAAATGGAAATTGTCTTCTAGAATAAAGTGAGTACAAGCCATTTTCCTTTGAAACAGGCTGTTGCACGAGGCCTGCTAATACAATTTACTAATACAATTGCAGAATCTCTCTGTAAAGAATGGATAAGGAGAGTGAAATCGATGTGTTTGGAGAAGACGCTGTCTGTAGTAGTTTCGAAGCAGTGCACAAGGACCATTTGGAAGGAGAAGTATCTTTAAACCAGAAAATATTACTGTTTCTCAAGCAAGATTTCCAGATTTCTGAAAGACAGGAGAAATGTGTGTTTTCTGGGATGCACTCCCAGACAAGTGCACGCTTGTCTTTTGCTTGGTTTTCTTTGTTTGACACTAACTTCGTTACTTTGCCTGATTTGGTCATAGGTTTACCGCTCTTTTTACTCAATGAAGAAAGTATCAGAGTTGCTGAGTTCTCACTTCCTTATCCTGTTCCAAAATGACTTTTCAAAGCCTAAGAGTTCCTTTAGTTTCTGACTTGTCAGTCTGCATGTGTTGAAGGGCTCTCTGGATCTGAGATGACTGAGCTTGCTCACTGGCTGTGGGCACTGCAGATGTTTGGAGCATGGTCTGCCCTTGCCTTCTTGCTTTCCATCAGATCCTCTCTAGTGAGACCTTTTGCTCTTGATCTGATGTTGCCCTCATTCTTCATAGCTAGTGGATAAATTTGCCTTTTCATTGACTTTGGATGTTCTACTTCTTTGTGTACCTGTATGGGTACCTATAGGAATTTGTCCCACAGAGGCATGAAGGTGATATGCTTTGTTAGAGTAAAGCTTAGTCACCTGAGGACTTTCGACATGGAAATGGTGAATGTTAGCTTCAAATGACCAGCCTGGAGGCAGAATATGAATTGACTCATGGGCCTTGCTCCCCTTTCCCTTTTAGAAGCATGAAAGAGCTCATAAAAGTTATCTTAGAAATTTTGGGGGAGCCAATTCTATGTAATTCTTTCTCTTGCCTTTTTATGTATCTGGTAAACCTTGTAATGATAAAAGTATGGAGGTCCTTACTATCTTTATATCCGATGCTTTTGAGGTGGAGGCACAAGGACAGCCTCTGTATTCTTATTGATGTTATGTCTGACATAATTTCTATTTAAGCAAGGGGTTTTAAAAATTTTATAACAATTCAGAATATGCAGCAAAGTTAAAAGTTATGTGTTATTTTATGAGGTATTTTTGAAGGGCTATAGGAACGTGATCTTTTTTCCCAGAATACTGACTGGGTTCTGCTTTGTTCTACCACCACTAGATATTAATGCTCCATGCTAAGAGGTTAGATTATGAAAATTAGAAATATACCTATAAAAGAATTTATCTGACCTTCAGTTCTCATATTTCTCTGAGAGAAAGGGCTGTAGGACTTCTAAAGGTAAAATATTCAATAAAAAGAAATTAGGTTAATCCAATGTTATGGCTGAGAATTTAACTCACCCAGGTCAGGTAATTCAAAGTTATAGTTCCCTTGATGCGTGTGCTGTAACATTTATTCCTTAGCTTCTCATCCCTGAATTATGAAGGATGGTTGAGCGGATATGGCAGAGAAGCAAGCGAGGAGATGGATGGGTGGAATGAGGGAGTTACTGTTAAGGGAAGTCAGGCAGAACAAACCTCACTTCTGCGCCTCGCAAGCAAGGGAAGGGCGAACAGCAAAGAGGTGGCCAAGTGAGGTAGCTAGGCCTGGGCTTGGGTGGCATCCAAGGGCAGGGGAAGGGACTTTGGATTTCTGAACAGCAGGCTCTACAATACTAGCTAGGATAAGCTGCACAAAAAGGTTTTTTCGCATTTCTTTGTTCCTTGAATACTTATGGTTTGAAGTCATTAATATCTGTGCCTCTTAGAGTGGTGGTATTGCCACAAGAACAGCAGCTTTGAATCTCTGACTTCTCTATGTTTTAATTCTCAGCCATAAAACTGGATTAACTGGGTTTGCTTCAAGTTGAATCGCAGTGGATTTTTTTAAAGGATAGGAGAGAGACATAATTAAGTAATTGCACAGTAGCTTATTTCAACATGTGATGTGAGCCTCTGGTAAGAACAGCTGCACTACTCAGACACCAGTCACTCTGAGCATCCTTTCAAATGAAGACCCAAAATCTTTATGAAACTGAAGGACTGTCTGGAGAATTAAGGAGTTTTGAATTGCTCCTGGCACACCATCATGCAGTCCTAACTATTTTGTTCAGTATATGTTCACAACATCTCAGGTCAAGCATTGCTTAAATTGATGAATATATTAGAAGTCAAATGAGTTTTTTCAAAGCGTTGTGGAAATGGTCTTTGACCCATGATTTGTTGCATTGAGGAGAAATGAACTGTTCCGTATTTTATGAGCACATTTGCTTAGGTAGTATTTCAGAGACAGCAACATTATTTAATAGAAACTGTAGCAAATTTGAAGAATTGGTCTAGTTTCAGTTAATGAATGCTGATTGATGTCATGAGATTATTATATTACAAGTTTCTCAGTGTACAGGACATCTGCTGTTTAGGGGTTTTTTTTTAGTGTTGTGTGGGACATTTAGACCAGGAGCTGTGAAGAACCATTAACCATAAATTTTCCTGTTCAGGTGGAAGCAATTTGGGGCAGTGGGGGAACTGAGGTTTAATTTTCTCTCCGTATGAATCCAGAGCCTCAGGATTTCTCCAGAAATATCACTACCTTTTTTGAAGTCGGGAATTTGGAAGGGGATTTATAGGTAAACAAAGTGTGAGCATGAGACAGGAAAAGAAGATAAGCTTTTTACATCAAGATGATGCTTAACTTTCTTCCTGTCAGGAGGAGGAGGAGAACTATTTTTATGAGAGTCTTATGATTTCTAGAGGTTGTATGTAGGAAGATCCTACAACCCTACGGGGCGTCCAAGCTGCTTTTTAAGTATAGGGAAGCAGAGCTAGAGCAATGTTTAAATATGTCCGTCTGCAGTTGTGTCTACATCTCCTTAGATTCCTTGGGTAGTGAAGAAAAAAGATTGTCTAAGGATTCCAGCAAATGTGTCCCTTTGCTTGCCACTGTGTTGGGTCTTTAGGAAGTGAAATGTGCTTACTCCAGTGCCGTACCATCCCAGGTACTTGCTCCCATATGCAGCACTGAGGGAATAGGAGACTACAGCCTACTTGGTCTTCTAGCCACTGTTATTTTGGGTGCCACAAGACTGTGTGTAAGGAATTGAGACAAAGTGGTTGAAGTGAAAGTAATTGAAGGGGGGAGCATTTTTAAACTGATCACTTTTCCGCAAGTGTTTGAGAAGGTTTGTGCTGATCTTGTGCGAAGGAGCTGCAAACACCTGGAGGGCTGGGTTTGACATCGGTGGCAAATATTTTTCACAGAAAAAATTGCATTCTGCTAATTTGCTGTGACAGCCCATGCTGTAACTGCAAGATCTGTTGTTTTGCTGCAGCTGAATACTCTTCTCCTCTGCCCCTTTGCTGCACCCAAGACGTGAGTGAGGCTTCCTCTGTTCAGTTTTCTCCACACCACTTACGGCACTCTGAAGCTCACGTTTGCTTGTCCTGAGTGCCTGTAAGGAGCTGTAAAAACTAAATATAGAAAGAATTGGATGACAGGACTCAGGGCTCACTGTCCTTGTGTGCATCTGAAGGAGAGGTTCATACTACAACAAGCAGCAGGTCGTAGGTAGAGCTTTGACCTACCTGACTGTATAGCACGTAGGTTTGGATTGAGGTAGATGGGGTCCGTTGTGCTCGAAGCCCCATGGGCTCAAGCTCTGTGGGACAAAGCCTCCATGTCCCTCTGTGAGACAGTGCCAAGAACTCATTCCCCTTTTGGGGAGAGGAGATCCTCTTACTCCCTTTCTTCCTCTGAGCAGCAGGGGCTTTCTTCCACTGGGAGAAGCTGTTGGAAGAGTCCCTGCTCCCACACCCTTTCTTCTGGGCCTCAGATGGGAGATGTCTAGGTTACAGGTAGGTCCAGGACCAACAGCTGGTTGTTATTGCTTTCATGGATGAGAGTAGCTGGGAAGACTAATTCTGTGCATTAAACATGATTAAATTAAAGATAAGGATGGATGTGAAGTAATGTTTCTTTCACTATGTGCACACAGCATAGAGCCATGTGCTTCTACAGGGCATGTGCAAAATGAATTTGCAAAATGAATGTGAAGTTCTCAAAATGATCTACTGTCTGAATTAGCAATTTAAGCAATTTAACTCTTCTTCTCAGTTGTTGTTTTTTCAGACACATACATAAGTTGCAGAAATTTTAGGTTTTGCGCTTACAACAGTAGTTCTACTATGTAAATAGTATTTTCAGTTTTACAGATAAGGAGACACTTTCTGGCTTTAAAAAATTAATTTTCTGTTGATAACATACTACCTTTGGAGACCAACTTTCCAGGTTGACATTTCTATTATATTAATTACAAAAGAAAAAAAGCTGTGCTTGTTTTGTCATTGGGAAATGCCATTTGCAAAGCTATTGGAAAGCTGACCTTGTCAGAAGTGTTATTGCATTATCCCTCTGTGAGGGCCACCGCAACTGAATGGCAAGAAAAAAATGCAGAAAGAAAAAAAGCAATTTCAGGAAATATAATGAAATCAAAACAAAATGCCTTTTATCCCTCTCCAACGTGAAGATGTTTATTAAGATAGCATATGTAAGAGTTTGGTGCTGGGGGTAAAAAATGCTTGTGAACCAGTCTCGGTTGTTTTTTAAAAATAAAAAACACCGTGCAAGAGAATTTTTGACCTTTTGCATGAAGTGGACATGAACAAGTGGCAATACCTACTCCAGTGACATCTCTCCCAATTCCTGTTTTAACCTGCTGTAACCGTGACCATCATCCTTCTCCCCTCTCACCCATGCTACACAGGAGGCTGCAGGGGCTCAGCCTGCACGGACCAAAGCCCCTGCGCAAGGGCTGGGGTGGGGGTAACCTCTGCCACCGTGGTGCTTGGAGGGTCTCCCTGGAAGCAGTTTCTTTCCTACCTTCAGTTCACTCTACCGGTCCTTTAAGTAAATCTCAGCTCTTCTGTTTGCTTCTAGCAAAATACCAAAGAACTCATCTGTTTGTTTTTCGCCTTCCCCTCCCCATTTGAAGCCACAAAGCTATTAGTTTTCTCAGAGCCATTACTTCTCCTCCTTAAACACCTGGGAACAGCAGCAGCAGCTGCACATTCCTCCTGCTCTGCCTCAGTGTCCTATCCAGGCACAGCTTTGCTGAACAGCCCTGGTGATTGCCTTCTGAACTCCTTTCATATGCCTCTAAATAATCCTCTCTGCTCCTGAGCAGAAAAGTATCACTTAGTTTAGTGGCCATTTCTTCTTTGAACACGTGAGCTCCAAGAGATGTTGAGTGTCTGATTCTGCTCGTCCCTGTGCTTTCCTTCTGTGGTGTAACTGTCACAGAGGTACAGTTCACGGGTAGCTCAGTGAGTTGTTTGTAATGGAGCGTGTTCGTCACACTTTAAAGGCATTAAATGAAATCTTTTCTACCAAAGAAATGATTAAAAAACCCAAGCAAGCTTTTTAACCCACCCCCTCCTTTTATGCCAGCCAACGTGTTTCTTATGTAATATCTATGCACATGAATTTGTCATGTGTGGTGTTAACCTGAGGCTATGTTTGTAGCCCTTGCATTCCAATATTGGCTTTTTTACTTGCATAAAAGAGAAGTAAAAAGAAAACTGCTGAATCCCTTGAAAATATCCTAAATAGGAGGCTGAACAGCTGTAAATAATAGCCAGGTTTATAGTTTAACTCTCTAGAGGCATATTCAAGCTGAAGGATGTGAAACATATGTTCTAAATCTGATATTTTCCTTCAGATAACACAAGTAAACCAGAGATACAGACAGAAGTAATTAAATGTGCATACCTTCCCTGCCTCACTTTCCTCCCTGCCATGGATTAGTGAGTTCTGAGGTTCCGAAGGTCCTGCTGCTGCAGCTCTTGGTGCATCCTTTGCGTCTTGAGTCACGATCTCTGTTGGAGTTTGCTCCTTAACATTAGGAACGATTTGATCCCTCTAAGGGACCAGCTAAAGCTGACTCCTCTGAATCTGTCTCCTAGCAAAAATACCCTGACTTTCTTAGGAGGTCTTTTTACATTTCACTTAGCTAGGATGAGTTTGGGATTTTCTTTGTCAGTCTTTATGTACTCATTACTTCTCCCTCTGCAGAGGTCATTAGTTTTCCTTCAAGGAGAGGGAGCAAGGATGTAGAATTGTTGCCCCTCATTAGACAGCAGTTACATGGGCTTAGTTTTAATGCCAAACTGCTCCACTGAACGAACTGGATCTCTTAACTGCAGCCAAAACATCAAAGTACGCATTTCCAGTTGAATTAGCAATAACAGCAGAAAAAGGACTTATTGCTGACCCCAGGCCAGTAGGCATGGGGTCATACTTTGCTTGCTTTATGGAGAATTGGCTGTATTTTGGACGCTTTTCAGCTGACAGAACCTGCAAGCTGTTCCTCCTCTGCTGTGGTTCTGCGCGTGGATTGTGGTTATGCCTCCATGTGAATGAATGGATGCCCAGCAATCTGCATCAAAAGTTTGATTTTAAAATGTAATTACATTTTAATATGCTAAAAGGAAGGCTAATAAAATTAAATGTAAATTAGAGAGTTCACATTCTTCATACAAGTACAACTTAAGAAAAATGGTATCTTCTCATTTTACTGCATTGTTAAGATGTAACAAGCAAGATTGCTGCTCTCCCCAGGGAGAGCTTTGGGACTTACAAGGTTTATTCATCCAGACCAATGGGTTCTTCTTCTGTGCAAATTTTTCCCCCAAGAAGTAGTGATAAGAAACTCTAGGGGGAAGAATCTTCTTGTTACATTGGCTGTCCTTTCTCTTTTTTGTCTTGGGACTTGGTCTGGAGTTAAATGCGTTATAAATATCTGAATATCAATGCGTAGTAGACTTATGAGAGCTGTTAACAACTAATGAACGTTAAATACTGTCTATTTTGGGAACCTGAATGACACTGTCACTCATATTTTAGGAGTACTTGATGTTTAGAGTTGCATTTTTCCTTCTGTCATTCCTGTGAGATAAAGAAGCACCGTTATCTCAGTTATAAAAGAGGATGGGGAACTGAGATGCTCAGATGAAACAGCTGAAGACCTGAGCCTAAGTCAAACAGGAGTTCTGTGGAAGAGCTGTTAGATCTTTATTGCATCTCTTACTGAGAATATTTGTCGCACAGTGCAGACTGCAGTTTTCTGTGCCTTACCTGCGTATGACAATGACCTTCCTTCAGATAGCAAGTCCTTGGCTGTAGCATGTGCATATGTATTCCCTGACACTGCCTGCTCCACTGTGTTAGCATCAGCATTTCACTGATTTTCTGCATCTGCCGACTCTTATCATATCCTGGAAACATCTAGTATTGTTTTGGTGAACCTGCCATAGTACAAGGTTCTGATTTTCTCCTGGAGCCCTGTTGCTGAAGTGGTTTTGTTTGTGGAGGTTGTGGCCTGGTTTATAGGCACAGGCTGGAGTCCTTTCCTTCCTCTCTGCAGGCCACGTCTGGCTGGCATGTGCGTAGGGATGTCATAGCTCCAAAGGGTCTCCAAATCAAATACCTAGGAGATTGCGGTTTAAAAGCTGCTTCTATGTACGCTGTGTGAAATCTAATATTTTTTTCCTTCCACTTTGCATTAACTTGCATTTGTGTGTGCTCGGTCTGCTTATCAGCGTTTGCTCTTCCTTCATTACTAATTTTTTTTAGGTGCTCCAGCATGCCTCACCCTTGTCTCTAGACTCTGCTAACATTAATATTTTATGTTGTTAGCACACATCTTGCTATTTGCCCCTGTTTTCTACACTAATAAGTATACTGAATGAAACTTCTAGCTGTAATCCCTAGTGCAGCCTGCCACTAATTGCTTTCCATGGCAAGGCAGAATAGTGTGCTCCTCCATTAGCCAGCTTTTACCAAGAGATATTTGACTCTCACATAATGATTAAAACTGAGGGATGCCTGGTCATTTATATAGACTTTCAAAACCCTGCATTCACTAGTTCGTTCTCTTGTGAGTTCTTTCAAAGAATTGTTATGTTAACTAGTTAAGTTTAAATTACTTTAACAAAAGCTTATGCTTATCTATCTCTATTTTATCTTATTACACTCATCTAAAAAAGGCGCTTTGTAATTCTTTACCTTCTCAACTAATTTTCTTAATGTTCGGGTGAAACTTCCTTGCCAATGACTCTAATTTCCCAGAACAACGTTATCTCCTCTTTCAAAACAGATAGGAGGATGTCTGCTGTCTAGTATCTCTAATACAATAGCCATTTTTAAAGATAAATCATTTTACTCCTTTTGTCTGTTAACACTTTTGTTATTTTGGTCTTGGGTGAATATCTAGCTTTGAGTTTATTATATCTTCTACTTAGTGGAGTTTAACTTGAAGCATTTAGTTACCTCTGTCACAGTCCTCTGGTTAAAATATCACAGTTCTCTTGTCAAAATACAGCAGAAGACCTGTTCGTTCTTTTCAGAGCCTGTATCTTTGCTGGGTCAGGGTCCGAGTGCAGCTTCAGTCACTTGTGCTTTGACTTCTGATAGATTCAAAGAATTGCCCTGTATATACAGCTGTCCGTCTCAGTTTGTTTTAGGGTTTTAAGTTTTCGTTGTGTTGAAATTTGTCTGCCTTTAAAATGTAAATTATTATTATTGCTGTGGCTTTTACTTACTTGAAATTCTCCATTATGTTTTACATTTACATGACCTTTCCTCACTTTATGCAAGCATCACGACTTTCTGTGTTTTGATGTTTGTCTTTATTTTCATCTTTATGAAACTGGTAATGTAAAAAAAGACAAAAACAACTATGGAGATCTGTAGGTTTATTTTCTTTCAAATTTTGATAAAGATTTGAGATACACTTGCAAGTTCATGTATTGCAACTAGCAATTTCTGAAATGTTCATTGTCTTCTCCCTGTATGAGTGAGGATGAATCAGTCTGCTGAAATGTGCACCTGTGAGCACTATATAGAGCTATGTAGTCTTGTTGTCTATGATCAGATTGAGATTTCAAATCTGTTACGCCTTTTCTGGGGTATTACTTTGTGGATTTTTTCCCTTCCCCTTTTTAAAAAATTATTTTATTTTATTTTATTAATGAAACTGTCTGGTTGGTGGTTGCATACCTATTTAAAATGAAGCAATCAGATACTGTGACACATAAGCTGAGAGGCCATAGTTCAGATATTATCAGTGCCAGGTATTCTTACCAGGTGGCCAAAGTGCAATCTTTTAACTAATCGTGGATGTGATTATAATGTTTTTATGAACTTATTCCAATTTCATCTTTTATTTGTCTCTATAGCTGTTAAGTGCACTTTTTATGGTGTTTCTCTCTACTGGAAAATTTAGATCAGATTAGAACATGACTTCTCAAAGCTGCGGGAACTAGTGCATAGTTTAAAGAGGATTAGTGATCAGTATGTATAAGGACTATTCTGTGTAAGGTAAATCTTAGAAGGAACACCTTCATCTTTAGTAATTTATGTGTCAGTAGAGATTTCCTTCTTACTTCAGCTGGAATCTGTTGTGTTAAAGGTCATTTTATTGAAATTCATGCTTACATATTCATAAAAGCATGCATTCTTCTGAGCATTATCAGTCACCAAGTTTTTGAGGTTGCCATGCTGGATATTTTCTGTATCTTCTAGCATTGGAATCTGGTATGATTAAAGTGAAATGTTTGCTTTTGATGTTACAGCATTAAAAAAATTAGGAGGGGGGATTGTGATGACATATGGTCTTTATATGTAGTGGGGTTCAACTGGTAGGACAACATGAAATTATCGGAACGGGAGAACTAGCTGATGGGCTTGGGGAAGCGGGTCTGTAGATAGTTATAGGCTGGTGCTGTATAACAAATTTTCTTTGCTTAATGGTATGTCTGTGATCTAGGCACCTTTTGCTTATTCCTCTGTCTTTATTCTTTGAATCCTCTGGGAATAGCAGACGTAGCAAGACATGGTTTTG
The DNA here is from genome assembly GCF_000737465.1 of Haliaeetus leucocephalus. Taxonomy (NCBI): domain Eukaryota; kingdom Metazoa; phylum Chordata; class Aves; order Accipitriformes; family Accipitridae; genus Haliaeetus; species Haliaeetus leucocephalus. Next base: position 4,743,830 of record NW_010972731.1, on the reverse strand, counting down.
TATTTATCTTTTGCATTATCTTAATTTATGTTTGTTAAAACAGCTCTGTAAATATTGTGGAAGTCTAGGCTGAAAATGATGGGGGGAACCTGGGTGTGGCAGGTAGAAATTTATACCTTTGACCCTCTTGATAGATCTTTGGTCTCTGAGCTGGACTTAGCAGTCCTATTCCTGCATTATAAAAACTGGAGATTTGCCTTAAAGATGCATCACTTCTACTTTGTCCTTTTTTTTCAGCCTTATTTGCCTTTTGTATCACCTCTTCAGGTAGATTTTCAGGGTTCTTACCTTTGCATCACTGCCTGTTTATCTTGCATTGGTTTTGAAGTCTTAGCAAGGGAGAAGGCTGCTAATTTCATTCCCCTGCTGCGCTCCAAGTTTTTCATGCAGGTGGCTTTGTGCTATAGCCAGGGCTTTCCCCAGTTTACCTGTTGGACGCTCAGGAGTTCTGCTGTTCCCTCCTTCAGCTCTGAAGAAACCGAGGAGTCTGAGAGCTGACTCCTTGCATTTCTGGCTGGCACATACTCTTAAGCTGCTCCCAGTCACCCTGCAGAGAACTCAATTTTTGTTCAGCTCTTTGGGGAATTTTACAGGTCAGCTCTCTGAGCTGTAAGTGGCCTCAAAGTGGTCACTCCACGGCACGGCTGGAACCAGTGACCTTTCTGTGAGATTTGTACTGGCTCCCATCAACCAGCAGGATACCACTTCCAGAGCTAAATCTAACCTGCTAGGTAAGAGTTATTTGACAATCTTGTGTTGCCAAAGACTGTGGCACTGCATCTCCTTCCATTTATCCTTAAATTTTTTTCCCCTACCAAAACCTGTTTGAGATTTCCTGTAATAGAGGGTTATGAATAACACTTGTCACATTTGGAAAATGTAAGTCATTGAGGAATGATTTCAGCTTACTCCTTTGTAGTCTGCCAGCCTTTTTGCCGTTCAAGATTTGAAGGACTGCGCACTACTCTAGAGCTGTTTCATCAGGTTTTCTAACAACAAAATTGCTTTGCTCTTCAACCTTGAGGATTTTGTGTTTACTACAGGCTGAGAAAATGTGGGCCAGAGGGCATAGACGTATAGCATGTATAGTACTGGAAACTAGAGGAGGAGGCTGCTGGATGTGTATATGTGTATCTGAGTGTGTGTGTGTGTGTGAGCTCTGGCATTCTTACCCCAGGCGTGGGGGACTGGCTGTCAGATGGGTGTGAAGTGCGCTATCGTCTTGCTTATGGCATCTCTTTGTTTCCCATCCAGAGTCGGACTAATGACAGCTCTGATAATGCCAGATGGCAGTCACCAGTCATCATTTAATAGCAGAAAAATGTCTAAATATTGTCTCCAAAATTGGTTTGTTCATTCTTTCTCCTCGTTCTAGCCTGGCAGTGATCTGCAGGCAGCACTTAGGGACCTCCTAAGAAGATCCCGTGTAGAAAACTGTCAGAACAGATTGCTGTATGGATTTTCAGAGGATTAAAGTTAATTAAAGAGCTCTTCCTTGCTTTCATTTCCTCCTATCTGCCAGCTATTTACATGCTAATGTAGGGTCTGCCAGGGAGAATGGGAGAAGTGTCAGCATTGGGCATGTTATCACACATGGAAACAGTGGAAAATAATGAGATGAGCAATATATATACGTGTGTGTGTGTGTGTGTGTAGCTTGGAAGCAGCAGTATAGCAGTCAGCAGCACTGCTTTTTGCATATTTTCAGTAGTGTGTGATCTTACTGAATATAATTCACTCTATTACATCTCGCACTGCATAATTTAATACTTCATTCACTATAGTATCTTTACATAAGCAGTTTTATAAATAGACATTTAAGTATTTTTTTTTTGTCTGCCTTGTTCTAAAGAGGAAACTTCTTTTCTGCAGAAGTACTGAGTAGTTTTACTAGGAGTACAAACCTGGGAGCAGAGATTGTGGTGTGGACTGGCATCTACTGTTGCCTTCCCTTGGAAAGATTAAGCAGCGTAGGTGCTCAGCATGTAAGCAAACAGAGAGTGGATGTAATAGTTTTCTGCTCCAGTTGCATTATTATTTGCCCATTCCATTTTCACATTATTTCAGAGGATTATTTTCTTGTGTAATTTTTCAGTATCTTCCATTTTAACACTTTATTAAAACTACTACATAACAGATGAAATAAAATTGATCCCAGTTTACGTTTCAAGAGGGAGTTTAATGCTTTAGGAAAATGAGAAGCCTTGCTGTCTGCGTTTTTAAACAAAACTATCAAACCCATCTGTATCATTGAGCATAGGTAAAGAGTTTTTTTAGCTGCTGAAGGCAGTCCAGATAGTTTGAGGGTACTGAAGATAATTAAGCTTCTAAGGACCAAGGGCAGTCAAAGACAGATTTGTTTCCTGCGGCTTTTTGTTCCCCAATGCGCAAGTGAAATACGAAGTGACTAGCTTAGCAAAATAAGACATGCTCTTACCCTGGGCTGCCATTGAGGCCAGAATCCCTGTGTTTCATGTGACCTTTGTGAAACATCTATTTGGCATTAGTCTTTTTCTTCACTTTAGTCTTTTGTGGTTTTCCTAGTGGAAAACATGATGGTCTTACTCTAAGATGTCAGGTGGCTGTTCTTTGGCCTTGAAAATCAATGTGACCTTTTGAGAAAGAGTTAAAGATGAGGGAGAGGGAAATACGTTTAGGAGACTTACTTGGGGGCGGGCAGGGGGAGAAGGTCACCCACACTGAAAAGTCAAGAGTGATCCCCAGCATGCTTACAATTTCGTAGCACAGCTTTCTAAACAGATGCTGTGAAAGGGATGTCAGGCGAGAGATGCCCTGGGATTTTGGTGTTTGAGGTTTTTTCTTGTACTTGATATTCCAGATCCTCTCGTTAACGAGCCTGGTGGGCCTGACCAAGATGAAATGCTGCCGTGCAATAAGCCTAAGGCTGAATTTCTCCCTGTTGTGGTTCTGCTAACATCATCTGAGCTACACCAGGGAGAATGTTGTCCCTGGCGTCTAGATGTTGCTAAAGGCTTGTTACCCAGGCCTGTGGAGGTCTGAATAATTCAGAGAGTAACATGTACTTGGTTCCTCATAGTGGAGGAAACCAATATTGTTTCAGTATCTCTGCTGACTAAATCCTATTGCTAAGTGTGGCTGGGGGAATGTGATATGGTTGCCAGCGGAAGAGACACTGAGCACTCAAAATTTATTGAAGAAGGGAGATGAATGTGTGGAAGTTGAAAGGAAAGGAGCCACACATGGAGCAGATAACTTGTATAGTCCCTGCCTGGGCTGTCTGTCCCTGGCAGGGCCAACACAATGCTGTTTTCAGGAGCTCTGACAAATGGAAATGAGAACCGATGCTTAAAAAAAATAGTATTTTAATTTGTAAAATTCATCTCTCTTGCACAAGTGGTAGGACTCCTGATTTCTGTGTGTGCAATATTGGTTTTGGGCAAATACGGAAACACTTAACAAAAGCAGAAAAGTACTCTCAAGCTTTTCCTAACAGTGATATAAGTGTGTGTGTCTATAGATAACATAGGCACTTTTTTTCCATTTCATCTATGTTGTACTTTGTATGAGGGAGGTTTTTGTTTTGTGTATCACGTGGAATTCTTCAATTGTATCTTGCTACATGCTCAAAGGAAAATTTTTTCCTGTGTTACATTGTTGTAGAAAGAAATCCAGACCTTTATTGCTGTCTGACAAATGGTCTTTTTATTCAGTCAAAACAGTTGGTCTATTTTGAGACCGTATTGGAGCCACATCATGCGGTACACTCTGTCTTACTAAATAATGCAGTTTGGAGCTACTGCTAGGAAGAGAGCAGTGTGATAGCCCCTTGGGGGTAGGTCCAATCACCAAGACTGGAGTTGAGTCTAGTCACCCCCAAATTTGTAAGGTCACACAGTGCAGAAGTGCTCTCCAAGCAGGGATTAGGACATCAGCTCTGCTGTAGTTGATTGGGATGGATGGTGCTTGAACAAATCAAAGTAATTTTCTGGGTGGCTGCAAAGAGGAGAGAGTAGGGGCGAAATTTTGGCCTTTGGCCAAGACTTTCAAAACATTTGCAGTAACCACTCCTAGAAATCTTAAAAGTTGCTGTTTTTCAAAAAGGAGTGAACTCTCAGCCTTTGGAGACACATCCCTTATAGGTATTTCTGTTAAATATCTCCGTTGTTCCTTCCTGTGTCTTTCACATTCTCCACCTGCTGCAGCCTGTGGACTGTCACAGTGGATGGGTGCTGTGGAGAGATGTCAAAAGGACGTGCCGCTGCAGTGTGATCTGCTACAGATGTAAGAAGGCGGGAAATCTTCAAACCTGACAGTGTGACAAAAACAGCAAACTTTTTTTTAGGTGTTTATAAGCATTCATTCTTTCCTCAATCCTGAGGCCTAAGCTCATACAAAGGCTTAGACTTCAGTCATGTCTAGTGGAGCTTTAATTTTTTTTAAAGTGAAGTTTAATTTTTCTTCAGTCTATTGGCACTTTTCTATAATGCATCTGAGAGATTTTACTCCAATTAAAAAGTAAAAATGTGCAAAAAGTGAGTGAGAAATATTAGAAACCCAATCAACACCACTTCAGCCAAAAAGGGGCAGTTGTTAAATAGCTTACATGTGCTTGAGAAAACATGTATTTTCAGTGGTGATTAATAGTTAAGGTTGAACATTTTTCCACAGACAATGCAATTTACTAGGAAAGAATTGAGAAGAAAAAGTATTTTTCATTTTTTTAGGTATTGCATGCATATTTTGCTACTTTCTGCAATAACCCTTTTCTGGGACCTGAAAATACAAGGATCTCTGTGGGATATTTAGTAGCAAGGCAACAGTTGCTTTGCCACTGGGAGGAGAACATAAACCTTTTTTGAGAGCCAAAATTGTCCACCGCAGGTATATGTCTGATTTGTGGGTCACAGGGCCTTCATTCTGCTTCCTTTCCTTCAGACTTTTTGGTTCTTGGTGATGTATGTGGATATTGGGAACAGAAGGTGATTTTACAGATACAGGTGACAAGAAGAGTTTCAAATAATGAGGAAAAAATTTTCTCTCAGTACATTTGCTTTTTTAAATTAAAATTTCATGTTAGTTTGATTTCTGGAACTTAAGTAGAGCAAACCAGGCAGAATGGCAAGGCTCCTAATACCGAAGTTAGATTTTTGTTTTTAATTTGTGGGTGTCCGTCACGATAGGAAGCAAAGGAGCAACCTAGAGCAGTAAACAACGTGAATATTTCAGAAGCAGCATTTTTTTTCTAAATGCTACCATCTGTTGATGACCTATGTACAGGAAAAGATGATTTTTCCGAACTCAAAGGATTCATTTCCTGATGAGACGTGCTAAGAAAGCTGTGAAATACAAGGTAAATCCTGATGCTTGAGAGATCTCTCCAGCCGTTTTTTCTTCCCTCATGGACACTTCTATCTATGTATTGGTTAAATGCAATTGCTGACAATAGTAGTATTGTGGGGGGAGAAGTGATGCACAGCACTCAGTCTTATAAACATATATAAAAAAATATGAAAACCTAGTAAATGAAAGCACTAAAGAGGTCTGATTCAATAAGGCACTGTTTTCTGTGTGTTAGCTTTCTGAATGGTTCTGATGATAGAAAAGAGAGGTCATAAGTTCTGTCCTTGCATCCACGAATGTTGCAAAGGAACCTCAGATGCTCACAGCACCTTTCCCATTAATGTGTTTTCTTGTCTGCAGTGCAAATGACCCCTAGATATGTGATAGCTCTTAATACATTTTGAAACTCTCTCTTCCATAATTAACTTCTGATGGAATAAAACACAAGGCTGCAGGGGTTATAGATTTGAAGGGACTGTTCAACAGGTTTCGAAAACGATACATAGAAGTCTTTCTGCCATTCATGTAATTAAGCTTAATTATTTTGAATTAATTATAAGGTCTTGAGCACAGATATGTAACAAACCCTATGTTGTGCCTCAGCAACAGCAACTTTTTAAAGGCCTCTTTAGTCGGATCCTAGCCAAGCACAGCATTCTTCTTTCCTGTTTATTTGGCAGCATGGCCCATGCTAGCCTACAAGATGTTGCAGCCTCCACATGTTTTTCATCAGAGCAGCTCCCATGCCCATCATCAGAGAAAGACTGATGATACTAAAGCCTCTTGTTCAGTCAACATGCTGCCTGTTAGCATCAGATTAACCTTTCCAGCCCTGTGAAGTTTAAACAAAATCTGTCTGCTCTTCCCACCCTCTCTACTACCTCCAGCCTTCCTGCGTCACTGATGCAAAATGCAGAACTGGTGGTGACAATGAAGTTCATCTGTGGCATGCCTGAGGGGCACAGGTTTTGACTGTTAATTAATAATTCCAGTCCTGCACAACAGCTAGGCTGATCACAAGTCAGTCTGTGCAGAAAACTCCTGGTAGACTTTGAAGCAAGCATGCAGAAATATCCTATTTTCAGCTGTACGTATTTTTTTTCCCAGAATTACTTCACCATGGCACTGCTCTAAATATGTCTTTTGAGATAAGCTTTAAATCCTACTTGGGCAAAGTTTATTAAAAATTAACATTTGCATGAGGAGTTATAAAAAAGAATAGGACCTTCATTAGGTTAGAATCATCCAAAGTACAAAATAATATTGAATTGCTCTCCACTGGTCCAGACCAGGAGAAGTCTTACCGCCTGCCAAATCTTGAAGCCCAGAAGTAGTCAGCATCAATAACATCCAATAAGCCACATTACAAACTGCACCTCTATCCCCAGAGATCTGAGAAAACGACCCACTGCCGACAGGCTAAACAGCCTGAAATCATTGCCATGGGATATTAGCTGCCATACCTTTTCAGATATGAGGTAGGTTGTGTCATACTACTTGAATCAGGGACTGGTTTGAGTGGGGATCCATGGTTTTGTCTCAAATGGCTTTTTCTTGTTTTTTCCCTAAATTGGGCTCACATTCTCACACCCTGCTCTCTGGCTTGAATTCAGTAATACTTTGAACTGGAGCACACTGGCCTTGCTAAAGGTGTAAAGCAGAGCCCAGGCTGCACTGTTGCTTTTTGTGGATGTGAGTGCAGAGCAGTGAGTGTGTGAGCTGGATCACTCAGTGGCTGGTAGTGTGCTGGACAACCCTGAGGTCCTCCTGTACGGCACAATGCTGCTCTGCTCTTCAGTGGGGAAAATTGTGCAGTGTTCATTAGATATAACGTCCCAGACTAACTGCTCTGGTAGTTCATGATGTTTGGAAGTGAAATGTCAATGCAGATGATATAGTTTGACATGGTTTTGCTTTATGGAAGTTCACACTTGGACCAAAGTAACCCATGGGCCAGGTAATGCTGGTTTAGCCTGACTGAGGACACATCCCAGTGACAGTGATTCTGATCTCCAGCCTCTACAGAAGTTAGAGGAAAGTGGACTAACAGTAAAGATGCTGAAATACAAGTGGGATGAGGAAGATCTGTTGTACAGCCTCTAGGGAGAACATCAATTTTCATACAAATCTAGGACAGATGAGGAACACTTCCTTTCCCATATTCCTTTTTTGTTGGGGCTGCATATTGTTTGCATGTACCTTGCAGCATTTAATCTGCTGTGATTCCCTTAAATGTCTGTCTCTCCATCATACTTGCCTTCCCTTGGGCTGCAAGTCACCGGCATGTGTGTCTTTGTGTTAATTTGTCCCAGTTCACAGGCACAGCATCATTAGTGAAATAACGCTGCTGCTGTAATTACTGTGGGATTTGTGCGCAGCAGTGTGCTGTTGCATTGCGGTGTACCTACTCTTTAATCTACATGGGCCATCTGCTTTATTTCTTAACTAAAAGTTGTTTTGTTTCTGCTTTGGAAGAGTGAATCTGTTGCTCTTCATCTTCTCTGTGTAGAAAAACATTGCAGCTCGGATAAATTAAATCCCTGTTTGATAGATCGTGCTCGTTTTTGTAAGATTTCTTCCAGGTCATGCCCCATAGTTTTGCTGTGCACAAGTTTTTGCTCTCCTCTGTGGCTGCAGGGATGTTCGGGTCCGAATTTTGGTAGGACCACTCTGTAATCTAGGGAACCCTTGACCACTGGAAGCCTGGCAAGTTCAAACACAGTATACAGTCCTGCTGTTGGCTCTGTAGTGAAGATACCGCAATACAACTGAAAGATGTTACTATCCCATGACAACTTTGCAAGTAATACTCTTTTAAAACCCCATTCAAATAAGCATTGTATGTTGTGTGACAAAGCACTTTGACTTCTGACTAAGCAAGAGGTCTCTTCTATCTTTTACTACTGCTTCCCTGACCAAAAATAGTGAGTTGTTGGACTGATCAGGTCAAAGACCTCAGTTTCTCCAAGTCTTCTGCAATGGCTGTCTTCTCCCCTTTTGCCTTTCTCTTCCCAGGACTTCCCTAGGATTAAATGGATCAGCTCCTTGTTATGAGCTGGTTCCCTAAGCTTAGGCAGTCCTCAGGCATAGAAGTAGCTTAAGCGGGATGGAGCATTGACATTGCTGTTAGAGAAAGCTTTCTTTTATTTCCCAGAGGAACTCGTCCATTAGATGATGATTTTGAGAGGTATTCTTTGGTGTGGTCAAACTGGGTGATTTTGGATGCTTTAGAGGCATTAAAATAAGATTATAAAATAAGAGCAGTGGGGATTTGGCAGCATGTGTCACTTTTCTGGTCTTTTGAAAGAATTTATAGCCTAGTTTTACCGTAAAGTGGGTTTTGTTGTTGTCATCTTATGCGCCTTTTAAAAATGTTCCTGTTGTCAATAAATAAGGTGAGGGCTACAGTGATCCATGCCTCAAAGAATATAAAATGAGAAAAATCCACTTTCTTAGGTCTGTTGACAGTTTATTTTTCTTGTAATGGGAACATTATTTCTACATGAGCCTATCTCTCCTTACCACTAGAAGTTGTTGCATTCAGTTCTGAGACAATGAAATAGCAGCATCAAATCCGGCAGTTTGCATCTTGGTTTTGTTAAAAGAATTAAAAAAAAAAAAAAATCTATTATTTCTCATAAGACGTTTTGGAGTAGAGCAATCATTTAGAAAATGAAAAGATCCTTTGTCTAGGAGGCTCTTCTGTTTCGTTCTTTAATCTAAGCAGCTGTCTTTCTCCTTCCCCGTGGGAAGTTGTGGTGGGTAAATAACATGGAAATTCATTTGATGATGGAGACATTAGAGGTTGGCATGGACAATTAATTTGTTATTAGACAGAATTAATTTTATTTGATCCTTACATGGTTCTGTTGCTGCATATAAATAAATTCAGCAGCTTGACGAGTTAGTCTGCAAATGTAGCTCTGTTCAGTTTTGCTGAAGGATGGCTTTTTTATGGCTGTGAGATCAGGAGTGGCTTCTTTCCTTGCCTATGTGTGAAGTGCAGATTACAGGGAACTCTTTGGCTTTGTGCTGCTGGAAGTAATTTCTGGGTTTGTGACCTAAAACTTGTGCTTTTTCACTTAACGAGTGGTCTGTGTCACAGCACAGCTAAGCCTATCCAACATGTCGCTGTGAAAGGGATGGACCCTCTTCCCTTCTCCCCTTCCCAAACTAAATGCTTCAGTCATTTTCTTTGTGCAGAACTGGTTTGAAAATGAAGTTTCTGAAGCTAAATCAGCAGAAAGCTAACTCTAGAAGAAAGTGAGAAACTTTTTGCTTGTGAATGGTGTGAGTTCCTTTGCTCATACAAGGGACAGGACAAAGTATCAGTGGCTAGAGGTGAAACTGTTGATTTTCATCTCCAGAGGGAGATCTTGCAGTGTCACAAAGCAGCACCTTCATATTTCCTCTTTTATTCCTAAAATTCAAAGCCATATTTTGGTTGATTCTGGTAGGTACTGATCATTTCTTCTGCAGAAATAGTTAGAAAGGAATTAGACTTCCCTCCATCTTTCATGACTTCGGCATGTCAAGAATTTGGAGCATGTGTAACAGGAACACTTTGGGAATGTTCGTACTTGTTAACATCTCTACTTTCCTTTACTGTTTTTTTCTGGTTTTGCCTTTCTCTGGTGTGACGTCAGGAAAGGCAGCATCTTAGAAGTGGCTGCACAATAGTGGTAATCCTTTCCTAAACAGAGCTGGTGCATAGTTGATAAACACATTTTTGTTGTTGTTGTTTTGATAAGAATGACATAATCACTGGGAAGATCCCCAGACAGAGACTTGAAAGAGGTCTGTGTTTTAGCCCAGTTCACCTAAGCTTGTAATGACCACAACCACTTCATCTTGTGGGGCATTGGTTTCCCCTTCTGGAAATGGAGGTGGTGATGCTGAACTTCCATAATAGGCTGCTTTTAAGATTGACTGCTTAAAAGTGCAGCATAAAAACCTAAAGGTAGTCCTATACTTCTATACTGCGAAGTGGAAGAGTTCCATGAACAAGTTACTTATAATAGTGTCCTCATAAGACATCTGCTTTTGCATATATTATACTGCATTTTTCCTTCTGCTTCTCTCCTGTCTTAATTGTGTCTGCTCCAGTTTTCCCCAGACTGGAGAGTCTCTTGCTTGTGCTAGATTGGCGAACTAAAGATAAAAGTTTTTGAAAATGAGACCAAGGACAAAAGCAGGGAGTATGTTCAACTTGGAACTGTAAAGGGATACGTGAATGTGTTAAAAAGGGTACCAAATTCAATTATTTTTGTTAACCGGTGAGATCAGAAGAGGAATCAATTATAACGTGCAGATACCTTTCTTTGTGAGCTGCATGGTGAAAACTTAAATTGCATTTACTTTTTTAAAGTTGATGTGCCAGGAGACAGCATTGTTTCAGTAGGTATGAACAAGGAAGAGACTAATGTCACCTGTAAGTGGCAGGAAATATGAAACTTGCACCTCTTGACAGTAATCTTTTCAATTTAAAAAGCAAATTGGAGAAATGCAGTTTAACTATTCCCACAATAAGTGAAAAAGCAGGAGAAACTAAGGGATAAAAACACACCTCTTGAAGAAATTCAAGGGTAGACTTGGTGTACATTGTTGGAGATGATTTAGCAGTAATTAAATCAGTTCTAACATAGCAGGTAAGACTGTAGATGAGAAGAAAGGAAAAAGAAAAAGAAAATTTCCTGAATATCCATTAGCATGCCGGACCGTTAGTGAGCTTAGTAGGAGAGCAGTGTGGAAGTAAGCATTAGTGATGAGTAACTGTCCTCCCCTTTCAGAGAGCTCCAGGTCCACACTGAGCAAGTGCCTCGTGATTGCTTTAACCATCCAGCACAGACAGGCTGTCTTTTCTTGGTCAGCAGCCTCGTGGCTGTTTAAAATGTTCTGGTAACAGAAACAGTAGAGACCACGTGAATTTTCTTAACGTTGAATGCAGAAGTAAGCCCAGCTCGTATTTGTTTCCCGTCTCCCACCACCCCTGTGAGGTTCTCGCCTATTTGCACTTGCTGAGCCCCGCACTTGCGATGCCCGCACAGGCGTGTGCCCGTTCCCAGTGCCGTGGTTTCTGCCAGCCTTCAGCAATTGCTAGCAAACTTAGGCTAGCGTGTGCCCAAGTTTGTGCAAGCATGACAGAAAAACTTTCCTCACAGTTGGCATTTGCTGTGGGATGCCGTGCCTCTCGCGCTGCGCTGGTGTGCAAAACAACACAATGCTTATAAATAACACAAAGTTATTTGTAACGTGCTCCTGTGGTGTTACAAGTAACAGCCATATCAATTGCATACCATACATTCAAACATCAGAGTTTAAAACCACTTCAGAGACCCCCTGTTTCTTCATATGGCTAGTGAAAAAGAAATTGCTCTTTGGAGCATGGCTTTGCTTTTCTCTTTGCTGTTTGTATCAGTGGGTTAAATTGTCTAATAACTTCAATTCTAAGCTTTTGAAATATTTTTACGTTAAAACGTATTCTTTAAGTATGAGATATATATATTTGAAGTGCACAAATGTTGAATTTAGAGAAGAATGATGGTGTTCAACTCAATTCAGTGGCTGATATTAAAGAGGCAATTACATATGATTTGTGAAATAGAGAGCAACCTCTACAGAGTGTGGTACCTACAGGGTTTAACAGCACACTCTCTGATCTGAGCTAATAAGAGCAGTATCTAATATTAGTGTTTGCCTTGTCAGAAAACCCATTAGTGTGCCAGTGTGAGAACAGTGCTTGTGATGCAGAAAGTGAGCAGCTGTTGCCTTTTGGTACCACACAAGAAGGCAGGGAGAAGTGCTCTCTAAAAAGTTCATTTGTTATGCTGCTGGTTTTTTGTTTATGGTATTAAACTGTTGATAAAGATGTTTGAATATGTACTTTCTTTTAGAAGCACACAAACTTCAGCTGGAGATCAATTCCTTTATTTGCTTGTGTTTCTCTGAAGTTCTTAAAATTTTGGGTAAAGTTTTTTTTTTCTCTCTTGAGATGAAAACTTCAGAGCTCCCTAGTTTTCAAGCTATTTATTCTTTTCATGTCTTCCTCCTTCATACATGCTGAACATGCTGAACAGGCAGTATTTTTTTCTTCCTTTTCCACACATCCAAAACCTAAGTACAATTAAAGTTTCCATTCTGTGCCTACAATCTATGCCACAGGCTTGATGAGGAGGGGTTCTCAATTAGTATCATGTTTGGTTTTAAATTCAAAGTTTCTAGGGATCGGTGTTAAAATGAGGTACATGAGGTAACCTGTGGGATGTACAAGTGTAGAACCTTAATAAAAATTGGGGCCTGAGCCAGTATTAGACCACAGACATTTCTTTTCTACTTTGATTTTTAGTGTGGCTCTGTGAGCCTCCTGCATTTTCCTTCATGGTGACTGGCCCTGAGTTTTCAATTACAAAGTGATTTCTTGTCCTTAATCCCTATCTCATTCATTCCTGGCTCTCCTTCCAATCAGGTTTGGATAACTCTGTGTGAGAGATACTACAGTGGTTCCTCTCAGTTTCTGGAGATGAATGGATATTTATTAACCATCTAGGGAAATGGTAAAACGTAAGAGGAAAGAGTGAAGAATTACACTACCCAATACTGCAGAGAAACATATCTTCAAATATGTAAAAGATTGCTCTAGAGAAAAAGGTAATAAATTTTTGCCTAGTATTGTGCTTATAGGCTTAGGATATAACTTCTAGCAGATATTTTCTGTTCTGCTCACTCATCTGAGGTGCTGCCCCAGCAGCTCAGAGTACAGACAGGACTGATGGACTGTGCTTTGCCCTCTCCTCCCTCCATGGCCATAGCTCCTCAGTGTCCTGCTGCCTTGGACCGAGGGGGAAATCCAAATGACAGAGACTGTGAGCCAGCCTGGTTTCAGCAAGCGAGCCTGAGGTGGATAGGATCAATTATTTCTCTGAAGGGAGCTCTCTGTTGGAGCTCTGTGTGTGTGGTCAGTGAGACACATGCCTTTGTGAGACTGCACATATTTAGATCATTAGAAGGTACATCATTAGAAGGTGCATCTGTATTTTACAAGTACATCAACTGCTTGTACCTTCTGCATCATGTTTCAGAAATGCCACTAGAGGATATTATGTGATGATCTAATACAGAGTGTGTTCAGAAATTGAAGACTTCTAAAGATACAGCATTAGCATATATCTGGAGCCAATCTGATTTGCTCATGTTCAACTCATAGCTTTTTCCCCAATTTACTTCTTGACTTAAGTGAGTATTAATCATAAACTGTTTCATTAGTAACTAATTTGATTCAGGGAAAAAGTTGAAAAGATTTGACATATGCTGTAAAATTTGCACTACTTCTTCATGGACTTGAGGCAGGTGTTTTGCACAAGAAGACTTTTGCATAGCCTTGATTGTTGATTTTGTTTGTGTGTGTGTTTAGCATCCTTGATGTGCACAGTAAGACAGAGGCAGAAACTTATCACTTGCTGCTTTTTGGGTGCTTCTGTTCTTGCCCTCAATAAGCCGAAGAGTCCTAGTGAATTAGTAATCATGGGTAGCATCTTTTGAGACTGCACTGACAAAGGCAATACAGTAGTGATGCTTTCTTTTAATGTGGTAGAGCTCATATATGTTGTTATTGGAGGTGAAATAATAGGGACAAGTCTGAAAAATAATACTTGGCAAGTGAAACAGGAACAGCTTTTTGGTATAAGTTGAGAAGAGTGATTGTGAAGTGGTCATAAATTCTAGCTGAATGATTTGTTCTTGTTACCTTTTGTCTTCCCTTCAGCTCTAAACCAGCCGTTCTTGTGCTTGTGGTATCAAGTGATTTTATGTTGATTGTGGAGGCTTTTTTGAACAACCTAAGATGGATGATAAGGGTGCTGTTAAAGTAATTTAAAATGACTCCTGAGAGAAGGGAACAAGGCAAATAGCAGGATCGCAGCCCTGGACTTCAGGAGAGTGGAGTTTGATCTGTTCATGAACCTGCTCGGAAGAATCCCATGGAATACGCTCATGGAGAGAAGGGGGATCCAGGAGGGCTGGGACGTTGGGGTAGACAGTCTCCAGAGCAGCTTTCAAACCTCAACTTGTGCAACTTTGAGTCTATCTATTGCTGATAATAGAGTATATTGAGAATGGTGTCATCTCATATAGCATTCGCTGGTAAGATAAAGCTGTATTTGAGAAAGATTTTACTAAGTCAGGAGAGCGCTGGCCAGGTTATTTTTATTGTAAGGCAATTAGAGAGAAGACATTTTATTAAATGATGTAAAGGTATTTCACAAATGGAAGCAGAAGAACCAAATATAGCAACAGATATGTGACTTCATTTTAAACTTTTTTTTTATTTAGGATAATAAAAATAGCTCTGACAGTATTTCCTGACACATCATAATGGACTTTTTTCCAGAGATGGGAAAATGTAGTCATGAGTGTTGTATGCTTAAATATTGCAGTGCAAATGGGTCTGTTCTCACCTTTTTGTCTTCTTGAGGAGTTACTTGATTGCAAATTAAAAATTCTGTAATTCTGCCTGTGGTGGATTGAGTGTCCTTTGGTATACCTTTCTGGTATGTGGAACGTAGGAAAGGCTAAATTTCAACATGAGTGCCTCCACGTTATCCAGAAAGTTCTGCATCGTGGGTGTGTTGCAGTATGGAAGTAGGAGTTCATCTTCATCATTAACTGTCTGCTATTTAGCAGCTCCTTCCGTGATGTTATGTGACAGGGAGAGACTTCTTCCCTCTGTTACTGTGTCTTTTCTTTTGACAATCATTTCTGTGATTATACCATATTCTATTCACTTTGATGAAGTTGTGCCTGGAAGTAGAGAAGCTGATAGTCCGTTTTGTTCTCTGATACGTGGCAGTTCATTAGTATGAAAGGAAACCAATGGTTTTAGTTTGCAACAAAGTAGATTTTTTTTATACTGTCGTTCTGCTCTTTATTGCTATGTAGTTTTGTTGAAAATAAAATGTAAATAAATAGGAACGTGCATAATTTTGTGGTCAAATATTAATTGAAAGACTGATGAATGTTTTGGTCTTATACATTTAATCATCATTCTCTTTCAGATGTATATAATGAATATATTTCCTAAATAATGTTTTTCTTCTGGTAAACTGATTTTTCCACTTGTTTTTAATGAAGCATGACTTCAGTGCTTCACGTTTTGTCTAATGGTTTGAGCATAACATTCTTGATGTCAGCGCAGTTTTGAGGGAAGATTTTGTTGACTTAATATTGCAGAGGCAGTGGAGGGAGAACAAAGAAAGGAACATCGTTTTGTCTGTGTGAATTAACCAGCGCTCTGGTGACACTGTAAAAGGAAGGTGTTCACTGAGTGGCAGCTAATATTAATACTAGGTCTACTAACTTGTGGGCTATTTTAAGGGTAATAGTTTAATTTCTGAAATGTTTAAAATTTGAGGAGATCTGTATATGTGGGCTGTTGTCACAAGAGCTGGAGGTTCCTTCGTAGATGTAGACAGGCATTCTCTTCTCTTCTCTTGTCTGCTAGGTGTCGTTGAGGAGGTGATTGCCTGCCATGTTCTCAAACCAAATTGCTGGGCTTTTGCCATCCCCTGGCTCAGCAGCTTTTAGGAGAGCATCTTGTCCTGCTTCTCCGTTGATGGGCTGAGCCCTCTGAAGTTGTTGAGCCGTAGGTGTTTGCCAACCCATGTAGTTGGCACTGAGCACAGTTAGGGGGTCCTCGTGTGTGGGGACGTGCTGGCGGAGCGGGGTCTGTGGGTAACTTGGATGTGAAAGAGTTTGATGGGCAGCAGGTGTCGGGGTCACGAGCTCCTGAGCCAGCCAGAAGCTGGGTGAGGGTTTACCTGTTAACTCAGAGAGAGAGGTGGGGAAGGGACCAGCGACTTGCAGTGCATCCTCACTGTTTCTCTTCATTTATTCCTCATCAGCCCACTTCAGGTGAGGATGCTGCAGAATGAGAGCAGCAGTCAGAAACGGCTGATGAGAATGTGAAAAACCGGGAAAGCAGTTATTGCTGGAAAACTGAAGATTGGACTTGTTTACCTTAAAAAGTAGTTGAATAAGAGGTGACAAGTTGAAAGCGCAGAGTCTAATGAATGAATGGTTTAGAGAAGTTGTTTGGGAGCTGTTGTTTTCCCTGTTTGTGCAATGCAAGAACAAAGGTGTTCAATGAAGCTGAAAGGTGGCAAATTAAAAACTGATAAAAGAAAATACATTTTCAAGCAATGAAAAAAGCAATAGGATTCATTTCCACCAGAAAACTGGCAAGGTCAGGAATTTATCAGGGTTCAGAAAGAGAGTGGATATTTACATCATCAATAAAAATATCCAGAGGAGTTGTCAATGAGAGCTTGCTTTTCAAAAGGAGTTATTAAATGTCATTTTTTTGGAGTTGGGAAACCCAAGGCGAAGGTGCACCTGGAATGGTGGCAAAGCACCATAATCTTGTACCTGCCTGATGTGGTCCTTGTACCTGGTTCTTAAGCATCTGATTTTGTTCTTCGCCATATCTGGGTCTCAAGGAACGGGATCCCAGGCACAGAAGGGTGGTTCATGGTCTTCTCTGCCAGCCTGCACTGACATTTATATGGGATTCAAGTGCCAGCATATGACAAACCTCTGCTTGAGAAGCTGCAATCCAGAGGTGGCACATTTTCTATTTTAAGTGCAGAAAACTGTTTCAGAAGTGCAGTTCACAAGGTTAAAGAGTAGCCGAGCTTTGTGGTGTTTACTTGCTGTTTGAGACCAAACCCTGAAGATGGCTCCTGATTAAGC
This sequence comes from Haliaeetus leucocephalus, assembly GCF_000737465.1. Taxonomy (NCBI): domain Eukaryota; kingdom Metazoa; phylum Chordata; class Aves; order Accipitriformes; family Accipitridae; genus Haliaeetus; species Haliaeetus leucocephalus. The sequence goes on along the minus strand of NW_010972731.1, from coordinate 4,726,766 downwards.
TAATGAGACATGTAGTGTGGGTGTTGTCTGAAATGTGCTCTGGGTTGAGAGAATAAACTGATCTGAAAAAAACCCTGAGGAAATGTTGCTTGGTGCAGTTTGTGTTTTAACCTTTTTAGTTGGCTTATCTACTCAAAGCGTTAAAATGACTGTTCATTCATATTTTCAAAGGGTTAAAACATGTAACCCACATCATGTAGGTAAAGTGAAATTTGTGTTACGTAATGTGAAATTAGTATTTTGACCACATCCAAGTAAGTCATAGAATTTTAGTTCAAAGTAATGGCTTATTACTGCTTTGCTCTAGATAAATCATTGGGTGTGATTGAATAAGCTGTCCCTTAAGCTAGCCCAGTCTTACTGTTGGAAGCACGGCTTGGGTGAGAAATGACCCTTTATGGTTATATTATTTCAAGAAGAATATGTTTATGTATTCTTTTGCCTTATAGATGGCTTATATAGTCTGGAAGTTGCACACTGTGCCTCCTGTACTTAGCAAAATGCTTTATGGTTTTTGGTCAACAACTTGAGCATCAGGGCTGGGTAGGCACTGGATGTCGTATTGTATGTGTGGGCTGTTTGGGTTTTTTACCCTCTGTATTCTGCATCAGGGTGGATCTATGAATATTGTAGGCTTCTGGGCAGTTCCCTAGTAGTTATGGGACAGTAATTGAAGGAAGTTTCCAACAGTTGTTATAGATAAGTGAAAACATTGTAACCCCAACATACAGTGATCAGAAGGGCCTTTTGTATAGATGCATTCAAGCCTGTGGCTTGCAAATTTGGTCAGACACGATGCGGTGATTTGCAGTGCAGGTGCTGTGGGTGTCTGTAGGCTTCACGTGTGTTAAGGTGCACGTTACTTAACTCGCTTGCCTCAGACAGTCGTATTGCAGTGGATACATAGCCAGACCTTTTAGTCTTCTCTGTGCGGTGTCCTCTTCCTAAGGAGGCATCGCTGGGCTGTGAGGGCAAGGAGCTGTGTCCCCTGTGCCCACAAGAATCCTTTAAAGATAATACAGGTATGCTATGGGTGACCTAGGAAATAACTTGATGTATAATTTCTGAAACTCTTACTGAAGTCGCTCATCTTTTATACCCTGGGGGTAGTAGAGGGAATGTTTTATGAATTAAGTAAAATGTGGGAAATTATTAATATTTTCTAATAAAGCAGTCAGGTGATGTATATTCTGAAGCATTAGCTAAAAGCCCTTTTTCTTTGCCTTTTTCAAAAAGCCACAGCTGCTATACTTTTAGAGTTGTTGACATGTCGTAAGGGGACCAAGAAATTACTTTTCAAGTTCAATGGAATGTGCTGTGTTGAGCTGATCGGATGAACTCAGGACCCTGGTTTTTGTGTCCTCTCAATCTGATGCAAGAGATTTGCCCTCCTGCTTCAGTTCTGTTTTAGCCTGAATACCCCAGGAACAGAGCCTGGACAGTGGTGCGATTCCTCCTCCTCTATTTTTGCAGAGATAACTGCACCGGCTTAGAGCACAGTTCAGTTTACTTTTCTCCCGAGTTAATGATATTTAAGTGGTTAAAACTGCAGGAAACTGGCTGTTAAGAGATTTAGAGGCCAATATCTGGGTTACTTAGTAGGCAGGAAGAAAAAGAAATGCGAGGGTAAGGAATGAACATAGGGCTGAATTTTTATGTGCTGTAGACACTGGCAGAATAGAAGAATCTGATGTACCCTCACAAAAACTTTCTTTTCAGGGTTGAATACGGCTTTTTCTTTCTTCTTTTTTTTTCTTCTTCTTTTTTTTTTAAAGTAGATGAATAAAATATTACTTTTCTGTTGCCACTAAGTAAGGATGAATACATTTCGTTGTCAGTTGTATTCCTTCCCTCTGCCAGTGATGGTAATCTAGTGGCTAGGTTGAAGAAGGTATGGTGTTAATTTTTTTTTTTTTTTTTTAAAAAAATGACTGTTTTTCAAATGTGAACTGTGTACACAGTGTCAGATACCAGTGTCAGATGGAGAGTGGCCCTGTGCTGAGGCAGGTGAATAAGGCAGCTTCACACTTGTGCAAGATTGCTACCGCTTGAGCAGTGGGGCTAAGAGAAATAGTAGAAAGAAGAGGGGTTTTTTTTGAACGAAGAGATGAGAAATAAACTGAGATAGAAAAGCAAGCTTGTGCTAGAGGTAGGCAGTGGTGAGCATTCTGGTAGAAGGGAGTTAAATGAAGAAAAATCATAAAATTACTTCACGGCAGCAGGAGGTTAGGAAACATAACTAAACATGTTAAACTCACGGTGAAACGAGAACCCCAGGGGTATTTTAGTCAGATAATATTTAGTTTGTTGCAGTGTCAGTTGTGTGATTGCTTGTCAGCTAGCATATGTGTGTGCTATAAGCAAAATGAGGCTTTTAGAGACCATGCACAATTTTCCAGAAGATAATAAGCAGGGGATTTATCAGAGACAGATTAAAAGAGTTGCAGTGGATTTATTTGCTCTGGTCCATTACCAGGATATAAGGCAACCTTAGTCCTCTGCAGAGAAGTGTTGGAGGTGAGGGACAAGAGCTAGAAAGGAAGAACTATAAAACTGGAGAAAAACTTATGGAATATAAGAGCATGTAAGATACACAGGTATTTATAGGTACACATTTAAAGCTGCCTGCTGAATGTTTGCCAAAAGAGCAGTCAGATTGCAAAGTCTCTCCAAAATTTAAGAAATTATGGTTGGGAAGCTAAGAGTGTCTCTGAATGCCTTGTTCTTGCACCTCAAATTAGCCTTTGATTGTCTTTCTTAGGCTCTCTGCCTGGTTGTGCCCTCTTCTCACCATAGTTGCCCCTGGTGGCTGCTTTCTCCAGACTTCCAACCTTCGGTGGAAAGTTGGTGTTCAACCTTAATGTTTTGGTACCTTTCCTAGGCTCCATTATGAGAATATCAGAAAAAGTGATGAAAACCATCAGTTGTGAGAGACAGGGATGCTTAATTCCTGGTTTACTGTGTGCTTGTGGTTACAGAGTACATGAGTCTTTCTGACCTCTCTTCCACGTATTCAGGTTAGATACAGATGGAGGTACTTGGACTTCTTTATAGGTTAAATCCATCTTTAGACTCCTGCAATAGCCTTCTATTGGCTTGAGGGGCAAAAATGCAGGCAGAGGTTTGATATATAGAAAGTCACATTCGAGAGGTAAGGATATTTTGAAAAACCATTCCCTAATGTTCTTGTCAGTGCAAGGGTAGTGAAATCTGCTGGATGTTTTTATGGAGTTAACGGGCTTTTTTGTAAATGCTGTTTTAATTGAGGTCTTGAGTAGAAAGTCAATGGTGTGTGTATACATATGTGTCTGCAGTCAGTTCTAATTTGCAAAGTAATGTGAAAATAGGTCAGCCACAGAGAGATATGTTGGGAAACGGCTGTAGCTGAGAAGGAAGCTATTTGGAGGTTTGGGAATAGAAAAATTTGGTTTAAAGATGATTAGTACAAAAGTTAAGGGTGGTAAGAGAAAGGGGAGCCATTTGCCTTCTGGTGATAGTAGATGCTGCTGTAGACAAGGAGGATTTGAAAAGTTTCTGGTAATTTAATTTTTGCTGGATTTATTTGGCATAGAACTCTTGGGTTTTTTGTCTGTTCTGGAAGGCTCGATTAGCTCTTGTTAGCAGTGCTTCAAGAGGGTCAGGAGCTGAGGGGATGTTGCTCCCTTAGATGCGTTCCCGTAATAGCCAAGTCTGACCTAATGTGCCTTTAGCCACAGCTCTGCCTTCAGGCCCCTGTTTCTTGGGTCTTGCTGTCACTTTGTTTTTACTCCCCCCGCCCCCCCACATTTTCCATAAGGCAGTGGGATGTGAACAACATAGTCTTTGAAGAGGGAAACCTAATTACAAAATAAGGCTTAACAGTGTATCAATTCCTTATCGATTCCTCCAGCCATCAGATTGGGGCAGAACCTGTTAATTGTCAGTAGCCCTGTGCACGTTCCCTGGCTAACGCTTTTCCATGGTGTATAGGGCAGCTGCCTGTATCCCAAGGAGCTTGAAGTGGGATGCACGTGGTTCCTGTGAGGAAGGTGCAAATGGGCAGTTTTGAGAAGGGGTAGATGCCAACTGGCGCTGCAGCCTATTAATGGTACCTGGTGTCTGTGCTGCTACACAACATGCAGGGCTCTGTGCTTCACTTTCATGAATTCCATCACCTTGATACAAATTAGTTTCTCTAAATTACAGAGATGTTATTGAATAGTAATCCTCCTCTCTGATGAACACATCACTGAAGTTGAGTTTTATCACATTTATTGTTTGCCTTTATTCAGCAGACAAGTTACCTGTCAAAGAAGGAAATTAGACTGGTTTGATATTATTCATATTAAGGCTCATTTGATTGTTTCTTGTCCCTAATTCTTCTCTAGCTGCTTGCTATTTTATTGTTAATGTTTTCTTCAAGTATTTTGTGAGATACCAAAATGTTGAACTGATATATAATTGCCAGAGTCTGCATCTTCTCATCCATCCTTATTTTAAAAGGTTGGATCTGTTCCTCTGTCCTATTTTCAGGACCAGTCGTGCCATTTGCGAGTTCTTCAAAAATAGTTGCTCCTGGACCAGAGATTACCGTGACTAATTTTTGAAGTATCCTAAGGGTATATTTTGTCAATAGGTCCTGACACAGTCTAATATATTTAAGTTGTCTTCAGTTATTTCTGACCATATTTTGGCTTATGTTCCCACACCTCACACTGCTAATTTTACTGATGTTAAACATCTGGTCAAGCCCCAGTTACCATCTCCCTTTTTCCTTGTATGTATTTGTATAGCTTAAAGCAAGAAAGCATAGACCTCTGTTACACAGTCATATTTCTCTTTTTATTTGTGTTTTTACGAGGAATAGTTAGCTAAATTATACCTGATTGCAAATAGCATCTGTTTGATGTTGAAGCTCCATATCTTGCTTCAGTCTCAAAATTTTCTCTTATTACAACTAATTTGGAGTTAGGAGTCTGGAGAGGAAGAGGAGGGGGAAATCTTGCCACTGATTTCTTATAATGAAGCAGTCTATTAACATTCTCCAAAAATTATCATTAATTAAACAAAAAGCTCATCTAATGCTAGGAACAGGAATATTTCTGTACCATCAAAAAAGCACCGAGTGGGAAATATCATTATGATTCCACTTTACAAAGTCTGTCTCCTCTGCCAGGCTCTAACCCATGCAGAAGTGAGAGAGCAAGTGAGCTGTGCGTTTGGGTTGTGGATTAATAGTTGAAGTTCACTCGTGTGGAAATAAAGCAGATTTTACTGTGACTAGAATCTGTCATTAAAAAGCCATTATCGGAACCGACCGGCACAATTCCTGCTCTTTCATTGCTAATGACAAAACAATCTGTTCTTTAAAAAACAACAACCCCATATTTTGTTTCAGAGAATGGTGCAGGAGACTTACCAGAACAGAAGCTGGGTGAACAGAGGCAGTTGAAAGATTTATTGATCAATAAACCAAACAATTACAGCTTGTTTTATAAAAGGAAAAAAAACCCACCAAACCCAAACCTCAGGCCTGCAAGCAACACTGAGACTCTAATAATGATAACTCTGGCATCCAGCTTGAAACGATAAAAGTCAATAGGAAGATATAGGATTTCAATAAAATTATGACACTAGATAAACTTTACCCCAGGAACAAATTTTCCCTGGGTGTGTGAGTGACTTCAGTTAGATTTGTAACTTTAATTTCTTTCTTTTTTATTGATTTTTCTTTTCTTCAACTAATTAGAAAGTCTGTGGTGAATTGTGTGTATGTGTTTGAGGAGGGGCTAACAAGCATCAACAGGAATAGGGCCTGAGTTTATATGTATGTATATAAGGTCAGATGGCTTTTTAAATTTTTTTGGCTATATTTTACTCTTCAGTTGCTTCCAGTACACAGCTGGAAGTCACTCTCATACTCCTCAGTGTGCGAATATTTGAAGCCGCAGGCTGCCCTTGGAGCTGTGCAGTAGCACTGCTTCAGTGACATGGGGGATATTGGGTAGGGATGATGGCAATGGGGCTTTTGTGAATAGTTCTCAGGTCTTTCCCTAAAATTAACCCAAAAGGCTTGGAGGAGCCCACTTATATTACTGCTGCTTCTAAACCACTCTGGTAGCCCTCTAAGGGAAAAGAGACTTTCCCTTAGCTTCAAGCTAATTGCCAACCAGGTCGAATTTTGGTTTTACATAGAGGGAACAGAGGAGCTGGTGGGAGGACTGGAGAGAAGCTTTATCTTAAGGATGGCATTTTGCAGAGGTGCCAACCTGTACTTTCCCATAGCAGATTTTCATGGGATTAGCTCTAGTTTTTGGTTAAGATTGTAAAACGTGTTTTCCTTTTTGTTACTTACGCAATAGTAGGAGGCGTATTTGGTGAATTTGCTGTTGCTGGCAGAAGAAAGGGAAACTGTTCAACCTGTGAAAAAAATCACTATCCTTCCTCTTTTTCAAACTTACATCTCCTCAAACACAGCTGCAAGCTGCCGCACCAGCATTTGCTGTAGGGCATTAATTTCCTAGGTTTATAATGAACATCAAACCCAATCTGCTTTTACGGCATGTTTAGAGTAAGCTGCATCTTTGTTCTGGTGTGATTTAAAATTGGTCAAGGTAAAGAGCACCTGGAAGTGTACCAGTGTAGGGTCCATGGTGAGTTAGCAGAGATGCCCTGTGCTGGGTAAATTTTGGAAATTCCCAGAGGAACCGCTTTTTAGTAATTCTGATGAATACTCTCCTGATAGAAAGCAGGAAAGCAGAGGTATTGGAAAAAGGTTAGAAAAGGCATCTTAAAGTCCCTGGGGAGGTTTTTGATGGGGCTTGGGGAATATCCTGTCGTGTGGGATGAGGAGATATTGCAGCAATTACTAAATTAGGATTACATTTCAGGGAATTTTTAGACAGAGGACTTCTCAACAAGAACTTCTGTTTCCTGCCAAACTAACAAGATCTTTAGGAGGGAGGGAAAAGCTTTCAGTAAGTGCTCTTGATGGGGAGAAATTTAAAAAATGGAGCTGGGGACCACTTGTTGGAAGCTGAGAATTGATTTCATTACAGTATTAATATTTAGAAATAATTAAAGAGGAGAACTAAACTCCAGGATCAAGTGTTTAATTGTACTGCCCTTTATTTCAGCTTTTCAGCACCTTTTTTTCCAATACAGCTTGTTCTGTGTTTACTGTGCGTGTTTTCTCTAGAGAAGTTTACTCTTCCTTTAAGAGAAAGGCTTTGAAGGGCAAAGTCTGTAGTTGATTTTAAGGGAAAGACAGCCTGTAGGGATGTCCTGCTTGCATGCAGTTTTCCCATCCTAACATGAAAGCAGAAGTTTGTCCTCCTTGGAGCTGAACAGCTTGGGGAACGGCTAGGATCTTGCTGGGGATGACTTGAATGACCTAATATTCAGCAGTTAATTGGAAGCCAAGTGTGATGGGAATTGCTAGAGGTCCTGTTTGCTGTTGCAAAAATGCTAAGGATTTTGGGACTGCACTCCCGTAATGGAGAGAACGTTCCAGTGTTAAATTATTACATCGATGAAATATGCTTACTAGAAAATGAGGATAGCGGAGCAGCTAGGAGTAGAGAAGGAGAGAGGATGCTGTAATTGCAGATCTAATTGCAACAACATGCAAAGATCAAACCAATACCTTCGCTAAACGCTGTCATTACGTTCTCTTCTGTGCTCTAGACAATGATTCTACAATAAATGGGGAATGAAAGTCATCTCCTGCGCAAAAGCAGTTTGCCTTATGGAGAGTGGACTGGGCAGGCTGGGTGATGTGTGTGTACGCTGGAGGGGGAGGAGGAGGATGGAGCGATCCTGTACTGCTGCCTTTCTGCTAAACAAGTTCATTACAAGGCAGGTGTCCTGGGGCTGGGTTTGAGTTTTCTCCTTCTGCAGTAACATGGAAGTATTTCCCTTCATATGTCTGTCAGATGAATAATTCTTTCCTTGGAAAAGTATTTCTCTACACTCAGACCTGAGCAAGGAGCTAGTAATAGCTTCTAGTACAATTTATGTTAAAACCTGTTTTTCTTTATTATTTTATTATCTCTGTTCCTTCAGCCTCAGGCTGTCCTTTGGTCTTGGGGTCCTTTTACCTGCTGACCAACCCAACCATCTTGGCTGACCTTTCAATCCGTGACGTGCTCTGAACACACGCTGTACCTCTGGCAGTGCCCCTCATCTTATTTTCACACCTTAAATTTGAATGTTCCTTCCCTTTTCCAAGCATACACTTGCTATCCATGTTCAGTCTTTGACCTTTAGATTTGAAAGGAGGAGATAACCTTTGTATACGGGCTTGCTTGGCTGAGCAGTTAGCATCACCTTCATTATCTGAACTACATCCTGTTTCATTGGGGGAGGTGAGAGGAAAGGATATTTTTTTTTCTACCCTGGCAATTCCTGATTTCCCCAAGAGAGCAGGATCCCAGCGAAGCATTTCAGTGTGGCCAAGCTGGGTTTGTGAAGTGCTCCGGGTTCAGTGTAGCGGCAGTGGCCTGGTATGGATGTGAACTGCACAGCTATAAAGCTGAGTGATCTTCTAATAATATTTCGGGGTTTTGTGGCGGCAGAATTCACACGAGAGAACTGGTTTGTCCAGAGCCCTTGAGTATTTCTGTAACAGGGCAAGGTAGCAAACTTCAGCAATGAAGGGAGGCAGCACTGTAAGATTTCCTAGGAGTTTTTGTTCTTTGGATTTATACCCAGGGCCTGTGCTTCTTTGACCCTGTTCTGTAGCCTCACAAACATCAAGGTTCTTCCATGTAGTCAAAAGATAAAACACTTCATCAGCTGGCTAATCCCTGTATGCATATTGCACCATAAACGGTAATCTCCTTAAAACACACCTGATTTTTTGAAATTTTCAGCCTTTTGTCCTCATTCTTCTTCTCCATCAATGCCTTGGAGGTGGGCATTAGGTGCTGTCTGAAGTTGGGAATGCTTTAGGAAATACTTCAACCAGGGCCCCACACAAAAATTTTACCTTTAGCTTTCAGCCCCAGCTTTATACCTGGGAGTGCGAATGCTCTCAGGGAGGGGAGAGGGATCCTCCTTTTTGTCTTTCTCTGCAAATGCTTGGTTATAATTGCCAGCAAAGAGCGAAGTGAGCCACACGTTTTGTCTGCGAGATATTAACCTCTGAAAAAGTATTTATTATAAACACTGAGCATTGCAGTGTTTTACAAGTGATAAGTCACATACCATTTAGAGGATATTTGCTCTCAGCCACTTTGTTCGTTGTCAAATCTGTTTCATTTCTGTTGTGACAATTCTGTTCATTCATTGCTGGAACTCTTTGGCAGGAAAAATGTCAAGTACTACACTAAATATTTTGCTGAAGAAACCCATTCAGCCATGTTGAATTAGAATAATGTCTCCAAAAAGAAGGCAGGCTCTGTTTTCAGTTGCCATCTGCTTGTTAGAGTGCATGCATGTTGCTTTCCTGCAAGGGATATGTGGTTTTATATACACAAGACAGCCCAATTTTTCAATTTTCAGAGCAGCAACATTTATTTTATTAGAACTCTGTGTTCACGTCTGTGGCTTGATGCCAATATGAAGACGATGGGTGTATATCCATTCAGGGTTTCTTTGCCATGTGAAGGAACAATGGGCAAAAATACCAAATATTGTTCTGGAAACCCTCTCCTCGGAGTGTGCTCAGGGGCTTTAACCCTAAAGGTGGTTTCTGTTCTTCCTGACAGGAGCGTGATGGGATGCGAGCAATTCTGGAGTCATACGACAGCGAGCTGACCCCTTCGGAGCACTCGCCCCAACTGAACCGCCGTATGCGTGAGGCTGAGGAGATGGTGCAGAAACTGCATGCTCATAACACTGAGCTGGAGGTAATAAAGAACCATCATGCACTAACCCCAGGGGTGAAGTAGTTGAGACCTTTAAGATTGAATTGCCTAGTGATGTGGTCTGCTCTCACAGAAAAGAGATTTGCAAAATTCAGACTTCAAAATTCCAGGATCAATAAGACTCTCAAGTTATTATTCTGCACCTGGAGCTGGCAGGAGTCAAGAATAATCATCTTTGGGTGTGATGAGTCTGCTTTGTGTTAAGCACGGCTATACTGCACGGGTGGAGTCACAACTAGTCCCTGCAGGTTAAAGGGTTGTGTAAAGGACAAGTTGTGTAAAGGGCAAGTAAAGGGGTAATGAATTGTAGCAGGTGTGGTGTCTTCTCTGTGGTCTAGTCTAAGTGATTCACTATATCGCATGTGTAGCAAGGCTCTTCTGTACACAGTGTGAGTGAGTGTGTGTTTAGAAGAGCTTTTACTGCAAGGGTTGAAGAAGTAAAGTATGTGTCTGTTGTTAATTCTTTACTTCTTGGCACTGGGCCTGAAAACCCCAGAATACCAGTAACTCTATTAAATGCTTTTTGTTAGGTTTTCTCTAAGAAAAAACATTGTTTCCAAAGATAGAAGTATTTCTTGAAGGAATTCTTGTATTATTTTTAGTTCCCTCTGAAAATTTGTAACCTGAAATGTGACTGTAATGAGGTAAATGTTAGCATGCGTTTGCCAGATAGTTCCTCTCTTCTCTGTTGTAGTTTGTTGTAGTGGAATGGGCTTTGTGGTCATGAGTTGAAATATTTGGAATATGTCTGTGATCTTAAAGCTTGGCAGTTTTATTACATAGGCTTTACAATAGTCATAAGTATGTGAGTTTTCCTTTCTTCATGCTTAGTTCCACCATTGTACAGATTTATAGATGCCATAATTCAAATGGAGTAAAACTTGTAGAAATTGATGCTCCTTGGGTTCATGTTCAAGCTGTAGAATGGATTGTCTTACTGTGCACAAACCTTTTTGTTGCTTCTGGCATCCTTAAAAACGCTCTTTTCTTGTGTTGGTAGGTGGGGACTTAAGTCAGGCAATACTGGCTCCAATGTCCTTTAAAGCCTTAGCAAGCAGAGCAGAGTAGTGTGGTATCGATCAGTATCATGGTATAGATCCACTTCATCCCTGTTTCTCAGAAAAGGAATTCTGTGAAGTTTTGGGCAAGTTGATAGAGAAGTTAGCTGGTAACATCAGATGAAATGGAAATTTGCCTGAATTTGTCTGTCTCAGAATGTTTCTCTATGTTGTCTTTTGATCACTATTTTGCTTACCACCAGACAGAGCAGGATTAGATGATGCTGACATAAAATGATAGGTGGCTATTTTATCCTGTATTCTTAGTTGTTTCCAACAGTGGCGCTAGGTTGTTGCAGGGAGATTTCCTGAATTGTTTCCCTGAATGGGTCAGATGTGCATGGTGTCTCTGGGCAATAATGAATTACCTTTTCTTCTTCAGGTGAAAGCACGGAAGAGCGTGCGAACCAATTGCTACACCCTTTTATTTATAGGGAACAAATTCTAAGTTTTTTTTCATGGATGTGGATTAAGGGCTACATGGAAAACTTTGGAAAGGAGCTGTGTTCTCTGGAGGTTTGTTTTGCGTGATGTCAACCTTTAAGCCTTTCAAAGACTTGCTAGAAGCAGGATTCAAAGACCTGATATTCCCCTTGTAAAGTAAAACTTTATACTTCACTTGATTGTGTTTGCCTTTCTGACTGTAGTGTTGACTGCTGAATCCCATCTATTTTGAAATTTTGGGGGAAAGTTTTTTGTTTCAGTAAAAATCTGAAAACTGGAAAGGAAAATTGAGGTACAGGCAGGACTCCTGGTGTCTCATCATCAGGAGCAGCAGCTGTAATCAACTGTCTGTAGATCAAAGAACTGGCCAATAGCAGCTATTAATAACTTCTAACATAATGCTCTGCACCCTCTCAGCCTCTGTACAAATTTTGGAAATGTTGACACCTGCATGACTCATCTCACAAACAGAGGAGACAGCAGGAATGAGGCACCTTGGAGCCTCAGTTGTTTCTGAGATGTGGGAAAAACAGTCTCTGATGCGGAGGGCTGGGACGAGGAAGGAAAAAGGGAACTCGACACATTTAAGTCAAGTGTGGCAGAAGGGTCGGGGCATCCTGGGAGCCCCTGGTGTGGATGGGCTTGGGAGGGCAGCACACAATCAGCTTGTAGAGTGGCACAGAAGAATGAGAATAGCCCATCTGTGAGCATCACGCACGTGGCAGCAAAGCAACAATGTGCACAACTATTTTGATTAGATCCAGGTAAGGTCTGGGGAGGCTGCAAAGGAAGAGAGTTATGGATCTGAGCTGAAAAGGCCAGGCTGACACTATTACTTTTTGCTAGACTAAGTTTTTGACCAACTGTGCGGAAAACAATTAAATCCCTAGTTAACAGAGGATATACCACTGTGGGCAACCACAGTTATGCTCACAGAGGAGTGCTTCTGGCAGCTCAGCATACACTGGGAATGCTGTGTGGTTGTTGCAGGAGCAGCCTTCGCACGGTCCCTGTGCACTGCAGGTATTGCTGTGGTCCAGGAGCATCCTGAGTTTAAAAAAGCCCTTAGAGCCTCTAAGGCAAATGCATCCTCTTGCATTACATTTTTTAGCTTCTACCTTTCAGCTTTGTTCATAAACCTTAAAATTCACACCATGCACCATGTCTCTCTTCCCTGACTTCTTTTATCAAGTTTTTTTCTCCTTTTTTGCTACAGAGTACTTAATTTACCAAAATCTCTTTCTATGTTCCCTAGCAGAGAGCCCTTTGATACTGTTTTTTTCTGTTTCTTCTGGCTGCCCTAAACTGTTACCAGCAGCCCCACCTCTGAATAAAGGCCATAGAGGGAAGAAGGGATGTTCTTAAGAGGGATTTTTCCTTACTCTGAAAATGGAGACTTTCCCATCCATTCCAGTAGCAGCTCTGTGTGAGGCAGGAGGCTCTCTGGTGAAGATGGGGTGATAGTGATAACGCAGTAGGAAAGAGGAGGAAACTGCGTGGCACTAGGAAGATTTTGGGCTGAGGCAACAGCTTTTAACTCATTAGGGAGATGAGGTCTCTGATAAGTCCTTTGCTTGACGTATAAATGGAGGCAGGAAGCCGTTAAAAAGAACGCAGAGAATGAGAGAGGAGTGTGTAAGCCCTGGAGGGTTGCGTGTGAGTGGTTTATTAATGTATGCTGGGAGGATGGAGTTAGGTGATACACTGAGTCGTGCCTGACTCCCTCATTCCCCAGCCCTTGCTGGGCAGGACAGCTGCTGGGAGCGCTGCTGCATCTGCATCGCAGACATTGCCTGGATTACAGGCACCTTTCTAGAAACCAAAATACAGAAGGATGCTTTCACCCCGGATCACTTCAGAGACTCAGTGTCGCTGCGTAAGAACTAGTCCTATCAGAGCCTGATGGGGCAGAGAGCTGGAAGACAAAGAAAGGCTGAGGGGGAACTTTTAAAATCCCCTTCACTGATGGCTGATGAGAAAAGCTGGATCTCTAATGCATGGACATGCAAACACATAGTCTGTTCTGGGACCAAAAATGATTGCTTTATGCTCCCAGAACTGCCCGCCCCCAGCCTCACGCCCTACTCCACAACACTGATCTGGTTGAAGAAAGCACTTTACGGAGTGTTGAATGTAAAGCAGGAGGGAGATGCAAAGAAGAACGCCATCTGAAATGGTGGCTGGAAAAGCAAGCAGGCTGTTGTCAGCCTATTTCACGTGGTTAATGAAGTGTCACTCGCCATCTTTTTAAAAGTGTGTTTTGGAACTGAAGAGGGAATGAGTTTGTCCCTGGCCAGCCTGCTATAAACACTTAAATAAACAGAATTGTAGTCGTATTTATGTCAGGGCATGAGTTTTTGTTTTGATACTGGTGATATTAACAGTTTTCTTGCCAACCATGGTTAACTTTTACTACCTTGCTCCCATTACTTCTAATCTCAAGGTAAATATGACAAAACAAGAAGCTTCTGTCATGCAGCAGCTACTGTGAAAAAGCTCTGATGTGGAGTTTAGTGTTTGAAAAGTTAAATGCAGCTGCACAAAAGAGAAATCATCATAAATATAACTCCATTAATAGCGATTTTATTACAACACACTTGGCTCTGTATGAAACTTTAATGAAGAGAGATTTGCAGGGAAGACTCATGCTGACACCTTCAATGGTCTCCAGCATTTTTTACATTGAGAGATTTACACTGTCTGTGAGCACCATATGTACTCTAATCAGTTAATTATGAGTCTGACAGTTTCAGCACATGAAATGCCATATGTTCTGTGTTTTTGTTCCACCACAGGCATTACTGCTGACCTCAAAACTCATTGACCAATTATTGTCACCTTATCTGCACCTGATAACTGCCGCGCATCTGCTGGCAGTGAAATTGGGCATTGTTGATTCTTGTGATGTTAGTCACAAATCTGCTCCTTGCAAAGGGAGTTACTTAGCAGTCACCCCGGTGTTTAAAGTGCTTAAATTTAAGTGCGGATGCAATAAAATGTTTATTTCAGCTGTTAACAGTTCCTCCTTGTCTTTCACCCAGTTTCCCCCATCAGTGCTTTTCCACTTTTTTACCTTCTTTTTTTTTTTCTCTCTCTTTGATCCACACTTTATGTTTATCTTGCTTTATCCCTCTGCTGTATTTCCTCTCCACCTCAAAGGTAAATTGCTTCTTTACATAGCAGAAGGGGTTTCTGTGATGATGGGAACTTTACAGAGAAATTTCCTCCCATCTGTGCAAGGTACAGAGGAGTTTGTTTTTATTTTCAGATTTCTTGTGCCTGCTTTCTCTACCTCTCTGCTGCCATCCAACCTTTGTACACTGTTTTTTCTCAGTGACAACTGTAAGAAACAGTGAGAAGATTACTCTGCTCGCTTTGGATGTCCGTAAGGAGCAAATCCGAGTCACTAGAGCTTTCCTGCCACTCCAGAATGGCATATGTTTCACTTGCCTAGACTTCTGCTGTCATTGTAGCATCTTATCTGTGACTCATGTGGGAGAAAACAGGCTCTCTCTGGAGATGATGCTAATGTGGTCCATGCATCAGCTACCACTGATTGCTGAAGCAGTCACAGGGCTGGACATCATCTTCTGACAAAGCAAACACCTTGTCGAAATATCATTTTGAACCCGAACGCTTTGGCATCTCTTGGCAGACTTGAGCCTTCCCGGAAACCACTGCGGTCCTTTGCATTTCTTTTCTAAAGGAGAGTAGGTCAGGCTCCGTGTCCTCCGGCAGTCCTGCAAAATGGATTATCTTGGGTTCTCTCTTCTTTCACATGTTTGATCTTCCTTCAGACCCGAGTGACCTTGTCAAGTCAGGGAGCCATTAGTTTCTTCCCCTCCCTTTTACACCTGCCAGTGGCTGTGGTTTGGGAGAGCACCTTGCAAATAACCGTCCTATAAATGAGGAAGTCAAGTCACGGAGGGGCTTAATGATTTGTTAAAGGTGACAGTCCCTGCTCTGTGGAAGAAGAGTGCCTCTTAAATCTGGTTGATGCTGCAGCAGAGCCTGTCTCTGTGTATCTGAGACTTTTTGTTTGGTCGAACTAGATTTTAAAACTCAATTACTATTAATTTTTTTGAGGACATTCCCCATTTTGCATCTGTACTGAGAGTTAGTAATTGATCAAGAGGAGTAGTCCATGGCACTGCCTTATGCTGGAGGTATTCCGCACAAACCGGCATTGTTTTCACTACAGATAGATTTTTACAGCTATTTTTAGTGTGTGGATGCTCTGACAGTTTAAGAATGGCTTTAACTCAGTAGTTCCTAGGGACCACAGCTAACTGGAAGCAAGCCTCCATCATTCTCAAGAAATGAGAATGTCCTGACACCAACTTGCATAGAGTAAATTAAATCGTTGACTAAGAAAATATCTGTATCTCTAGCCTGTGATAAGCTGGTTTATAGACAAGCCCCCAGCTGCAGAACAACGAGCAGCTGTAAGGAACCTTTTGTCGCTCTTGGCTGCACATTGAAGTGTAGGCTATTGGAGTGCATGGGACAGAAAAGCATTTTCCAACTCTGCTGCTGTCTTGTGCTTCAAATGCAGTAAAAGCAAGGGGAGAGATTGTAATTGCCATCACCTCTTGCTGAAAGTCATGCTTCTGGTGTAGATGCAGTCCATGACACTCTGTCCCTACTTCTTACTGACTAAATCATGTCTTGACTCTCTCTAAACGTAAAAATTTCTACTAATGATAAATATAAATTATCCCCTGTGCTAGCAATGCAGGGAGTTTAGGGTGGACTTGTGCTGTCTGAAGTGTTTCAGTCTGTGGGAAGCATACCGAGCCTAGGTGAGACTGTGCTAATGGCATCAACCTGCTGTCTAGGTGTGATGCTCCAAGGACATGGGAATGCTCCTGTACTCAGCCTCTGAAGGATCTCACTTCAGCCCCAAGCAGATTGATAGATGCCAGCAACAAAAAGATTTCTGCACACACACACCCCCCCCCCCAACTATGCTCCCCTTCAAATGATCTTGGTATGAACAAATCCTCCTGTAGCCTTTTCTGGTGATGTTATGAATAACCAAGCACAAACGAGGCTTGACCTAGGGAATTTGGATTAGCTTCAGATGTACCTGGCTATAGGAGACAAGAGAAACAGATGAACTGGGTCTAAATTCCTACAGAAGATTTAAAATTGGGTTCTTTCTTAGTGATGTTTTGGAAAGAGGAGATAACTGATGTGCAGTTTTGAGTCATATTTACCACAATAGAACAGGGGAGAGCATTTCATATGGTGTCGAGAGCTTTAAAACGCTTTACACTAGAAAGCCTGCATGCCTGTCCCTAGAGATACAGGCTCTGCAATTAGATGTCTTTAGGTGGAGGAGGAAGCAAGAATACTTTTGGAGTGGGAGCAGTGGCCCCATCCGTGGCAAATGGCAGCAGACAAAGATGTCACATAAAAGATCTGCTTTTGTGCAATATGGTGTATATCACCTCCTGCTGCGAGTGTGCAGCTGTGGGAGCAGGGGGCTGAAATCGGGATGCAAGTAGCGCAATAATAACATGTCTCTTCCCTCACAAGCAGAAGACAGAAAGAAAAAGGCAAATTAAGCACCTTTGGGGAATGGGGTTAGGAACAGGTAGCTTCTAGCTTTTCAAAGGGAAGGCTTTGAAAATGTAGAAATATGTTTGTACGTCTTAGGTCGGTCTCTTGCTTGTCGTTGCAAGCCAGGCAGTTTAGAGAGAAGGGCTGGGAGTCAGTAGGGAGGTTGCTGAGCAGGTTCCTCTAGTGCTGGCACCATTTTGCTGTGTTGCATTCCACAGTTAAAGAACTGTTTGGGTTTTTGCAATGTTAGAGAAATATTCAACAAATAGGACAAACTGCATTCTGCATTTAATTCCGAGATTTAACCTCTCTGAATCTCTTTCAAGCTGGAAAGCATGGTCATTCTAGCACTGGTCTCATACATGTGGACAATGTGGCTACAGCCCATGTCATTGCTGTGCCACATGTCTGGTAGCAGGGTTTGTCTTCGGGGGTACTTGAGTGATCCTTGGATGGGAATGATCAAAGCTTCCCAACAGCTTCCAGGGTATGTGGTCTCTTTCTGGAGCAGGGTGCTGGGATCCTGCTGGAGGCAATGCCACATCGTCTGCAGCACTTCCAGCCCCAAGTTGCCTGAAGTGTGTGGTACGTGTTCATGTTGCTCACCACCAGATAAATATTTTGGTGCCTGGCTCATTAGTGATGGGAAAACTGGCCCATCCTGGCCAATTTCTCTCCAGACTAAAAAATGGGTTTGTTTATGTTGGATTTCCCAGAAGTGCTCTCAAGCCAGTGCATCTCATCTTTTTTGAACTATATTGGTGATTCAGGCTTCAATGCTAGCACAGACACAAGGTTTATGTTAAATGTCTCCTAATTATTGGAACTGCTGCTTAGGAACATTCTCGCATTGATGAAAGCTTTAACAGCTCGTGGAAACCAAGCAATTTGGGGGGAAAAAGGAAGTAAATATCTCGGGCAAAAAGTAAAAGCTAAGATTGCACATTGGGATAATGTTTTACACCAAAAATGCCATGGAAATTTTAGCAATTCTGTAACTCTGCATTGTATTAATGACATTAAATAGTGCTTGTCTGGGCATCTTCAGAGATGTTCTGAACTTGTTGAGATTTGTTGATTTTTATAATGATTGGATTTGAGTTCTGTGATTTGTAGTGCTTCGTTTCAGAATAATTAAATAATCTCTGCATAATTAAGACTTAAAGTATGTATTTGTAGGTGTTTTCGTGTCATCTTTTAATTCTCGATGATGGTCTCGGTAAGAAAGAGGAATTAACATTTTCAACAATTATTTTCTATTTAAAAACATGTTGTAAAGATTCAACAGATTTACTGCAGGGCCTCCGTGCAGGCTTGTTGTTCCATGGCTCAACACATTTCTGCCCACTGTATTTCTGTGGGCTCCAGCTACAGAGTTTTGTTGAAATTCTGTTACCAAATAGTTATAATATATAAACAGAAAAAGTGCTTTGAGGAAACAACATCAACACAAGCTTGTTCCCATGCTCCTGTGGATCCTAATACTCCTGCTCTTTGCAAGGATTGTAAGATCCGCTTTAATACGCCTAATACTTTGGTTATTTTGGCAATTAGAACAACAGTAGTTACTGTCTTGGTTTTCTTTTTGAAGCCCACTGATTCTTTGTTTTGGCCTTAATTACCAGTAGTAGAAGAGGTGTTTCTTCAGGGAACTAATTAGTCTGAAAAGCCTGGTTCAGCATAGTGCTTGAGCATAGTTAGTTGAATGGTGCCTAAATGCAAGAGCCAATTGCAACTGTTTTATTTCAGAACATACAGAAAATTATTCACCCTTAATACTTCTCCATAGTTATGAGTTGCATTTGCTCCCATACGTTCACCTTGTCTTCCCATATGGACTGATTTGTCCATAGGCTGCAGCATCTCCATTTCCCCAGTTCGGTTTCATGTTAAGGTCGTGCAATGGTGCTGTACTCTAACTCGAGTTATAACTTGAACAGAATTTAAAGGAAGGTGGCTGGAATTCTCTCTTTATTTTTCTCTTTTTCACTTAAATGTGACTAGCCTACTAATATGTGGAAAAGGCTGGGAAGAGAATAAGTGAAAAAGCCAGCTGATAGCGGTTTTCACCAAGCTGTGAATAAAAACTAAGCTGTTGATATAGATCTGCTCTGTTCAAGGGTGGTCCAAGTAAATTGTAAGGAAGAATTCTGTTTTCTCAGAGGCTTTGCAATTTATCTATTTGCTTTAATCAGTGTTAATGTCAAATGTGCTTTGATTGTCTAAAAGTTTTTCAGCAAAACAAACTGGAAGTCCTAAGTTTTGGAAAAAGCTAGTCTTCCTGTAATGCAAGTTGTAACATTTTTCTTTTGAATTTTATTTATGCTGTTTAATAAAACAGGCAGTGCTACTGTACAATACGTGTGCCATGAATCCAGCTGTGGTGGCAGTAACATAGATATGAAATGCATGGCACATCGATTTGACATATTGAACTGATTTATGTTTTCAATTTGTTTAAATGGCTATAATGGCTATAGCTTTGACAGTTGTACACTCAAATTTCAGTTCTATTCAAGACCACATTAAAAACAGAACTGATTTCTGGTTTAAAGCATTTATTTTTATCTATTCTGTGTTCTCTTGCCTGCATTCCACATGTAGACTCAAAAACATGAGTTCTTGTAACATCAACTTTACTTCCTTTTGGAAAATTGTAGAAACAGCTCATTTTCCATTGGAAAGCTGATTCTTGGAAGAGTTGCTAAACCTAAGTTTGTTTAATTTTTAAAGGAAGTCAACAAGAAACTTGAAGGATTACATGTTACTCTATTATTGATGTATAAAAAACCAGTGATATATTCAGTAGCTATGAACATGAACAGAGTAATTATTTTGTAGAGGTTCTTTTAAGTAGAATATCTTGTGTAATGGGAGAGTTTTTTGAGGCTTCTTTGTGTAAAGACTGCCACCGTACATTATTTATGTACACAAAGAAATGATGAATGTCTGTATCAATATTAATTTATGGGAGTATCTCTTGAGAGCTCACAAACTCTGAATTTTTCTTAAAGTCAAGGCTGTGCAATGCAGTTGGGAACTGGCCTAATAGTAGAGACTGTAAACCAATGATCTTTATGTGGCTGATATTATGCTAAGCTAGTCGTTGCCAACCCTATCTTTGGCAATTATATTCTGACTACTCTTAATTTGATTAACAGTTCATACAGATGCAGTGTTCTTCACTTTCTAATCATCTGGTTTGTTCCCTTGTATAACAAGTCATTTCATTAGTGGAAAATGCAGCCTTAGGTAGATCAGTTCCCTGACCTGATTTCTCAAATATTCAGATAAAATGTGTGCGCCTTTCACCTCTGTGTATCTTGTTACACTAGCAAAATAAGGTTGCTGGTTTCTGAAGCATTTTATGACCTTTTGTATGAAGAACGTTGTTATGGACAGCTAGGAGTGATGTCTGTCTGACTGCGGTGACAGACCCGTATTTCTCTAGGTGGGAACATTCAAGCAGTGGCTAAACTGTGTTCGCTTGTTATTTGCCTTCTGTGCCTGTGGGTATGAAAGGGCAAGAGCACCCACTTGCAGAGAGCTGCAAGGAGACCCCCCCTTATTCAAAGAGCCTCAGCTGGAGGTACCCAGGCCTGTGACATTGCCATTCTTACGAGGTGGCGATTACTCCCTCTGTGTTGTTTGCTCAGAGATCATCGGAGTGTACTTATTTGTATCTCAGCTGCAGCATGGCAGCACACAGAGCTGTTGAAAAGAGAGAAGTTGTTAGCATTATGTATGGTGTTTATTTAAAGCAGAGTTGCTCCTTGTGCTTGGCAGAGGCCGCCTGGGGCTTGTGATGAGTGTAGAACTACCTATGCAGATGTATGTAATTCCAGGGAATGTTTATAACAGTATAAAAGACATGATTAGTCTTAAATTCTTTCAACATACATGACACCAAACATATCCAAGCTTCTTTGAAAGTGTCAGTTAATTTTTTAAATTTATTATTACTACCAAAAAGCACAGTGTAAATACCTGTCTATACATACATACGTGTTCCTAGTGCATGTTCATGAAAGCATGTCTAAAGAATTCTAGATGACTGACTTTATGCTCTTAAAATAACATAGCGTCCCAGGCTAATTCTACAGGCTTTTTATTGCTTTGCTGTTTACTTATGTTTCTGAAGACAGTAGGTGAGACTGTCACAGCTATATAGAGAAATGACATTTATCTTCACAGTGCAGCATGACCTTATCATTCATAAGTGGCATTTCCTCTCAAGATAATGAGCACCTTTTTATTTAGGCCAGACAAGACCCAAATTCATTGTATCTGATTTCTACAACCTATCAACACTTTACCCATTACTGTAATTATTGCAGATATTAGTTTCTGTTGTATTCCACTTGCTCTTTGGATTCCACTTGTTCTTGTTTCTGAACAGCAGAGAGGATTGAGAGAGGGAAAAAGTCACGCTCGAGTCTTCACAAACATCTGGGAGCTGCTGCATGGCACAAATACAGCCACTCCTCCAACAAATGTACATTTTATATACCCTTCTTATATGGCCTCTTCCACAAAGAGTGAGTCATCATTTGGGCATGTATCAGCCTAGGATGGACAAGCAAGCTGGTGTTGCCCTGAGGTCAGCCACTTCTAGGCAAAGGTGAATCTCGTAGCTGTTTATCTGCTTGGTTAAGAAGAAAGAAAATTTAAGCGTGAACAGAAGGTTAAAAAAAAAGTGCTCACAATTCTTACTTGCCAATATTTACAGAAGGGAGCTATCTGTCATGCTCCATGTTGCCTCCCCCTGGCTCTATTGCTTGATTTAATTTTGCCTGCAGCATTAGCTGTGTGTGTACTCACTGCATCCCTTGTAGTGCCCATCCAGCAGCGAGCCTGTACATGCCTCTGGAGTAGAACTCCCAGCCTCAGAGCATCCCATGCTGTGCGATGGAGGAGCAATTCAATACATCTTGTACCTTTGTGGTGGGAGCTAATAACTGAGATTATTTTGGCATATGTTCTGACTTCCTTCCTTTCCTTGCCAAACAGAGATCTTTTATGTTTCTATAGCACGGCTTTGCTAGACAGGCATTCAGGTGTGAGGAACTCAAAGGTTTCTAATGGGACCATCAGGCTGTTTCACCTTTTGCCTTGTCAGTCTGCATTTGCTAGAGCGAGAAGCGATTGTGAGTTGCTGGATTGCTTTCCTGAAATGAGTTGCTGTTTGGTTCGCTCAGAGAAGATAAACACTCACATCTCAGAAATAACATCCTGTCTGGCATCTTTGTTGGCAGTCTCAGCAGAAGGGCCAAGGAACGAATGGACCATGTCTAAGATAAAATTGCAGTGCTCCCTCTGGAGTTAATCATTTCAGCCCAAAACTGAGAAGCACTGATGGGGCAATGTAAGGAAATACGCATTTCTGTTCCTTCTGCTCTATTTTATGGTTAAAAAAGGACTTCGGCCTTAGATTGATTAATCCCGCACTATGCCCTCAAAGTAACTCTCCTGCAAGTTTTTACAATGAAAATTAAACTGATGGTTGGCAAACATGGAATATGTATCATGCCTGCGCTATGCAAGGATGGTTTGTTTACTTGTTCTGTTCCTGTCACTGGTTGGGTTTTTTTTACCCCTTGCATAGCCTTTACAAACTTTTTTTTAAATAAGGGAAGGTATTAACTGATGGAGTTTAAAAGTTTGGAGTACAGGCCATTTTGATAGCCTTCTCCACCTCCCTACAGGAGGAAATAATTTAACTTTGAGAAAGCTATAAATCTGTGCAGAGCTGGCATGGGGTAAGCCTCCATCCCCACAGAGGAGAAGGCTCTGAGGAGGTCCTGGGCTGCACACTGGCAAATTCCACGTGCTGGACAAGATCTGCCATGGAGTTGCAAGGAAGGACTTTACTGGATTAGTGAAGGACCTTAACGCTAGTCAAACTCCTTGGAAAGAGAAACCAAAAGGTTTTCTGCTCCTTGGATCCTGTGAGAGCCTCCTTCAGGCTTCAAAGAAGGAGCATAGGATTAAGAGGAGTAATTAAAAAGGATAATTAAGTTGGCTGCTTTGATGAATGCCAGAAAGCTGGAGACGGGGGATGTTGTGGGCAGTCAGACTAACTGTGGGAGAGAGGAGGAGGGTGAGCAGACAGGTTGGAACAAGAGCTGTGAAATAAAAATTCCAGTTATTTTGAGAAACAGTTATTGGAGTTTATTAGAAATTTTTCTGCAAATGCTTTCCAGAAACTAGATCCTCTCTGGGAATGACTCAGATTCCCCCAGCTCTGTTGTTCATCGAGATGAATATTTTCACTTCTCTTGTGATGTGGATGGCTGCTTAACTTTAACGGTTTTGAGTCCACTCCTATTTTGGATGACTTACCACAGGACAGGCTGCATGAACACTTTCAGTGCTTTACTTTAATGACTGCACTTAATAGTATGTTGAGTCTGATTACGTAGAAAAGACTAGAAATTAGTCCCAGATGGCCCACAGGAGCTTGAGTTTTCAGGTAGGACTCTATTGATAACATAAAAGCCTTCTTCAAGTTGTGGGTATGTAGGGATCTTCAGGGCATCTTCAGTATTAAGTCACAAGCATGTTTTCCCTGTGTACTCATGGTTTATACGCCAGCTTCAGTTTGCCTACAGAAAGCAGTTCCATCATGCCGTCGAGCCTGAGCGCTGTTTCTGAGTGAACTGCACCAAAGTCAGCATCATAGTTGGGTGTCGTGTTTTGCATGTGATAGAAGCTGCCTCTGTTGCCTCTTTGTCTCTCTGTCCCTGCTTACCCTCAAGTGTGGCACAGGTATTAATTGATGCTGTGACATGGGTGTGTGCCTTCTCCCATCCCTCGTCCTTCAGTCCTCTGGAAAAGTAGAAGCAAAAACGTATTTGTCTGCTTCATACATGTGCATGTCTTCATGGTTTTTTTATCCTTCCTTCCCACACCCCATCCTTTTCTGGTTTTTTATATTTTTTACCACGATTCTTCCACCTTGTTAGCCACCTCCTTCCCAACAAACCAGTAAGCAATAACAAGAGAAAACAAAAAAAATCTTGCTGTTTCCTTCAAGTGCTTGCTTTGCATTTCTTGCCTATTTATAGATTATTCATTTAAGCCATGGTGGCATTCAATTAGAAATGTGGTGAATCCTTCTTTCAAGAGCATGCCAAGAGAGGATCTTTCTAGTTTGCTTGCTTTTTTATGATTTTTGCTGGAGCCTCTACAGTGTGCTTAGATTCCATTGGGATTTGTTTATTTTGAATAAATTCTCAAATAAAAGTCAAAGAGTTTTGCTCCTCTTCAAGGAAGTTACAGGAGCATGACCATGGTGCGGAGGGATGTTTGATTTTATTTGAGGGTGGTAAAAATGTATTTTACACAATCTTTTTCTTCCAGTTGTCATCTTGGAGGATTTTTTATTTTTTCAGTGTAAGAAGTATCTTTGGATAGAGGTACTGTTAATCTCTCTTTTTTTTTTTTCCCCTACAACTTCAAGCAAATTCTGCTTCTAATTTCTAGTCTGTTTGTAGTACTAAACTGATGAGATATAATACTGTAATTGTAAATTGTGACTGCCTGTGGCCTTGCAAAGGACACATGATTTTTGTGCTTTGGTTTCTCCTTTTATTGAGCAGGGTTGGTGCTAATCATCTTCAGTCCTTCATGGAGTGTTGGAGAGGTGTAGGAAGTTTATACTGGCATATCCCAAAGAGTGAGGCAGGAGTTGTGGGTGAGACACAAGTACATCACAGGCGAGAAGTTGCATGAGACCTGCGTTAATAAACTTGGCTGGACTTTTGCTGGCTCTATGAGGTGTGGAATGTTGCCAGGGTTTTTGAAGTGAAGCTTGTCTGCAAGGAGGCTGGAAACAACTGATTTATGCAATACCTGGAAATGTAAGTGCTAGCATTCTCCTTCAAGGGTAAGAGCTCTTTGTTGTGGGTAGGTATGTGATGGGAAAAGATACTTTGCAATTTTTTTTAATGCCGCATATTACTGGTAAGGACTAAGGCTGGTTTTGCTTTTCCAAAACAGATTCAGAAAGCAAATACTGTCTTAAACTGGGTCTCTGCATTTGCCAGAGCCTCTGCAAAATGGTTTTAGCAGCCAGTAGCTGTACTAATTTGTTGGGTATTTTTTCCCTTTTTTGTTCCCCCCTTACTGCTCTTTGTTTTTATGCCATGATACCCTGGCAGGACAACCAGGACGAGGCAGAGTCATCTGGGGGGCTAACCCAGAGAACAGGTATAAAATTCCAAGAGAAATTCCTGCTTGGCCTCAAGTGTGAATATACCTTCTGTGTCAGAGGAGAGTCTCTCTGTTAAACTTGCCTTGCTTACAGTGCCGTACAGATAATACATGAAAGGAAAGGTGCAGGATGAAGGAGGACAATTACCCTATTTGTTTTTCATCTCACCTCCCATGATAGGACTTGATTCTTTGCTCCCAGGTCAGTAGCATTTAGAGCAGCCATCGGTGCAGATCAGCTGTGCTAAGCACACTGTGACATTTGGAAATCCCTGTCTGGAAGGGGAATTGAGCAATGAGCTTCTGCTAATTAGAATAGCTATGTTTAAAATGTAATGTTTGCTTTGTTGAGCAAAATCCTACTACACACCTAGATTAGAGACTTACTCTGGCAGCAGGGGAGACGGGTCCTCAGCAAATGTGTTCCCAGGGTGGAAGCAAGGGCAATACAAGCATTGCTTCGTCAGAGCAAACGTTGCACAATCTTGTCCGGGGGGCGAATGTTGTTACCTAGCAACTTCCAAGAGTGCCTGAAATTTGTTGGAGACCCTCCGAGGCTTAGGCACTTTACGCACTGTTCTGCTGGATGCCAAAAATACGCTGGCTGTAATTTCACAAGCCAAGGGTAGTGCTGGCTTAAACCCCTCCTTGACCTTTATTTGAGCTAGTATAACCTGCGCAGTAGTAATAAAGAGAACTAGGACAAGAAACCAAACTAGCTTAAAATTAACCCAGAAGAAAAAAAGTTTGATTTAAACATGGATCTTCACTTCCATGATGGTGTTTGCCGGCTGGCTCACAACAGTTGCACTGGGAAGCGTGCTGACATGCCTGAGGGCTCTTGTTAGGAGTGTGTTTGTGGGGATAGCAGTGAGATATAGTTAGGGACAGGGCTTACAGCTCACACGTATCATTAAAGACTTCTTTTCTGAACTGTCACACATCACCAGCTGCCAAACAGCCTTGGGCAGCTTAGAGGAAGGTGCTGCCGTTGAGTACTCAGGGGTGCTAAGGTCGGTATGAGTTGTTCAGTAGCCTTGTTTTAATAGTTAGAAAGGTTAATCAAAGTGACTGTAATATTAGGAGACTTGTATAAAAAGAAAACTGTACTGCTGCTTAGCTTCCAATTTCTTTGTGTCATCCAGCTACAGATCTTCTGGCTGGGGTCTAATCAATGCACAAAGCCCTCTTCCTCAGCATTGCTTCCATTTGGGGCAGAGGCTTTCCATCCATACTGCTTTTGTCTGAATTTCTATTCAGATTCTAACTGCCCTGAAAAGCTTCTTTTAACTCATAATGAAGTATGAGAGTTTCTCTCCAAAGATACCGACCATCCACTCGTGTCTTTAGAAGCATTGCCACCCTTAGTCTATAGGGGTGTAGAGACCTCTCCTTGGCAAGCAGAAATATTTTCCAGGTATTCAACTGTCAGCCCACTGAAAAGAAAATGTTGCTTTATGGTTGGTAGACTGACAATAGCTCTTTATACCTTTAAATTAAAAGTGACACACTCACATAAATCATTATAACAGTACTGTATGCAAACAGTGCCTGGATCCAGAGTGGTTATGAGATGACAGTGAATTGGGGTGAATACCCTTATTCTTGACTTTGAGAAGTGCAGTGACAATGAATCATTCTTAGTGATGAGATGCAGCAGTGCTGACTCATTGGGCTGAAATTAGAAGGGCTTTTTTAGGTAGAGATGTAATTCCACCATTTTTTCTGATGAATGGATAAGTGAACATTTTTGTTGGCTAATTTACAGACTTCAGCAACTAACTGTCATTTCATTCCCTCTAGCTATCACACCTAGTTGGAGGCAATGGACAGGGGGAGAACCTAGATCCAGGGAGGTGGTACTGGAAAAAATGCGTAGGAAGGAGTGGCAGAAAAGTTCACAATTTCGTAGAGTCACTGGGTGTCATATTGCCACCACTTTTAGTTTTTGAGATTCCCTTTTTCTGGGTTTGGTGAGTGCTAATGTTTCCTTTCATCAAAATAGGGATTTTGGAGCCTGAACTCATTCTGCTGATAATCTAAAGGAGACATAAAAAAACCCCTAAAAATTGCTGGAGTTAAAATTTTGTCAGAAAATTAAACATATGCACAAACATTTGCTCCCCCCTTACCCAACCAACTTTGTTACTACATCTAATAGCAAGGGATTCTGTACCTGTTAGCTACTATGTCTTCTGCTTGTAGTCTCTAGCGCTGCTTCCCAGTTCAAGAAGGGTTAATACAACCTGAAGAAAACATCATGCTCACTGGATCCCAGAATCGCTTGTAGTACCGGTTTTCAGATCAATTAAATAGCAATTAAATAAACCAGACTCCCAGAGGCACTGCATTCGTTTCAGAATCTGGTGCCTGGTATCCCTTCATTTCGGCTTTAGAGATTTGGTCACAGCACAGTAAAATTAATTCTCTTTAGTGTCCTCCAAATGATTTGTATTCCTCTCCCTTTTTGCTGTTTCCCTGTGGAATGAGCTGATACTGTCCTAATGTTTTTTAGTTGCACTAATATATTAATAATCTGTTTTACTCCTGGCAAGAGATTTGTGGTCATCCCTCAATAGACAGATTTTATGCCAGGTTATCTTTCTGCTGTTGGGTTAAAATTTTGCTAGGGGAGCAGCAAAGGAGAAGGGACTCCCTGCTATGACTGCACACTCAGCTGCTTTTCTGAGGTGGGAATATTTCTGAGCCCACAAAGAGAATAATATTAGTGGCAGAGGCTTCTCTGATGGGTGTTCCAGTGATGGCGAATGACTCCTTTGGAGAGTCCATCAGCATCCAGCAGTCGCTCGTGTGTGTCCGGGAGATGCTGTACTGGCCGACTGCATAATGCTCGAAGCAATTGGCTTGGCAGAGTTTCATCAGTCAGACTGCCCTTTGCTGTTGAGGAAGCAGCTGCAAACTCACATTTTTTTTGTTTGGCACTGTATTCTCTCCCCAGGGGCTGCAGCACCATTTGATTAGGATGGAAGGAAGGAGACCTATTGCAAAAGTGTATTATTCCCAGCAGAGCCGTGCTAATCTTTTGGTCTCTGTCCTCTGTCTTAGCAAGGTGTTGAATGAAAAGATCAAGGAAAAACACGAGGAGAGAGGAGTTGCTCGGCTGTTGCCCCTCAATCTTGCGTCAACCTCGGCTGCAGTTCAGAGAGTAAAACAACAAATGCTTGCTCTTGTTTTGAGATGTTTTTGCTAATCTGATGCTTTTTTGTCACACAAAAAATATGGTAATACCTGAGCCCCTTATTTTCCCACCTACCTGCTTTCTTTGTAGGTGTTTCAGTCTGGCATAGGGCTGTCTGATCTCCAGGGACTCATCCTTTCCCAAATATAATGCTCTGCATTTTTCCATCTCCCAATTTGCTTTGGTACTGTGTACCTTACCTGACAGCATCTGCCTGGGAGATTATGTGAACCGTGTTGATGGAATACATTTTGAGAAGTTCAGAATCTTTCTCCAAGTTTTACATTTATTGCAGTTGTGAAGGTCACCTTTGCTTTGAGGATCAGGGAGATTAGGTTACCACCACCTTTGAACGTGGAGGTGCTCGAGTTCTGCACTTAATATGGCGTTTAATCCATTTACTGCCCGAGTTGGTGTGGCCCATCAGGTGCGTTTTGTGTCAGTAGTGGCACCTTGTGCTCAGAGATTACCTTCGGTCAAAGATTTTTGAATGGTTTTACAGAGTGAGTATTATCTTTACATTAGAGGGGAGGGGGGGAGTTTCAGAGAGTTTAGTACTTTGCCCCGGGTCTCTCAGCAGTTGTTTGGCAGAGTGGGAACAAAAGCCCAGTCTCTGCTGCAGAACTATGCCGCTTATTTTAAGCTAGTTCAAGTGACTCGCCAGGAATATGGATGTGGGCAATTTCTGCTTGAAATCCTATCTTCCTCATATCAGTTGTTCCACAGTGACTTTGTTTACACCCCTTTCTCATAACCTAACCCGTGAGAGTTTGGGGTGATTTCATGATAATAAGCTTACTGTCAAGAATTCTTGACATTACTAAGTGACTGTGTCTCTGAAAAGAGAAGGAGAGAGATTGGTCTGTCCTTGAGACTTAAGAGCAAGAGCAGGGTTTCATTCTTATCTCTTTGTCCAGTAAATCTTGATAGTGTGTTGACAGGAGCCCATGTCTTGCAGATATTTTCCCTGTATCTTCAGTAATTATAACTATGACTTCAGCAATTTTTCAATTTGCACTATCATTTTTTTGTTTAGCACCCAAGAGCCTTTGCTTTATTCCTCCTTCATTTTGGTAACCAGCTGCTTTTTGTCTCTCACTTGGGGGCGGCATTTCCCTGCTGCACGTCAAATCCAGTAGAAAACTGGTTCTCAAAGAAGTAGCAGCTCGTGCTTTTTTGATGAAAAACACCCTTCACTACTCTGCACAAAGCAGTAGCCTTCAGTCCCTGGATGTTGCGGTTTGCCATGATGCCCAGGAGCATGGGTCCCTGGGGATGTGGGACATCTTCCTTACAGGCGTTATAGTTTCCTGTCCTTGCTTGGGGTAAAATTAAGGAGGACTAAATTACATGGAAAACCACATAAGCTGTGGCCTGAGCCACATGCTTTTCATTGAGCTGTAAGCCTATCCACATACTGTAAATTATGTCAGTAAGTAATGGTCTCTGTTTTGCCTATTGCAGCTTTTCTGCAAGTCAGAGTGAGTGTTGCTTCACTCTATATAAATTTCTGAAACACATTCAAAAGTTGTTGGGGAATTTTCCCCTTCACCTTTGCATCAGACCGAGCCCCCCACCACCTCCAGTCCAGCTCCTGTAAGATAGCTTTTGAGACAGCACCAGAGTTTATTTGTAGCTGTTATTTCCCACTTTATAAAGGATGTGCATTTGATTTTATAACCAAGAGAACTTTCCTGAAAACAGCAAAATTGAATCTGTAAACCAGCAAGGAAATTATTTAGCAATGTCTGATACTAAACTGTTTTCCTTATTGTGATTTCAACTGATGCAGTTTTGTGAAAGATCAGTAATTTCATCTACAAAGCATCAAAATATTTGAAATTAGAAATGACCATTTAACCCAGTGTAATTTTGTAGTACACTTCAGAGATGCTAAAACAATACTGTACTGCTACCAATCTGCAGTAACAGTGTGCTAATGGATTGAAGGTGGAAGGTATTGGCTAGCATGGTATAAATATGTAACTTTAAAGTATAAACAGGCAAATGCATGCATTAACTGTTGAAAGCTGAATCCCATGGGTGAGATTTCAGATTGAACACTAATGAAAATTTCATTTCAGTTCTCTCAATATTTTAATATGCAGGATCACAGTATGCAAATAAACTGAAATCTAACTGGAAGTGGCTGGTGAGTTACTTCTGTCTCAGTGTCTGCCACCCCATAAGAAAGCTGTCTGTGGCTTTTGTGAAATCAAAGTTTTCCTCCTGTTTTCCCTACAAGTCACAATCTTACAAAAATAGCATTGTGTGCGAAATAATTAGTGGCTGCAACCTTCTCATCAAAGTGTTCTCATGATATTCCTCTGTTGTTCCACGTAACTCATCAGCGTGGTACGTAGAGCTACATGTTTTTAGGTTTGATTGAATTGTAAGTGTTACAGTCAGTGCTTTCCTTATCAGAACTGTCCTGGGAGTGCAGCCATGTTTTCGGGTTTCCTTCTGTATTTCAGCTGCAGCTTTGATGTGCCATATTTTCCTTGTGTCTCCTGAATCTGATAGAAAGAGGCGATGTGGTGCTTTTTTTCCCCTTCTTCTCTAGCTGCTTATGGCATCAGATAAAATACGCTGGCTTGGACCCCATTATAGGTCACATTGCACTTTAGCCACACATTGAGGCCATCTAGCTTGAGCCAAGAAGCTTCATCTTGTGTTTTCTTTTGTAAGTGATCAGATAAATAAGTCACTGTGAAATTACCCAGGGGGTGGGGGGCAGCCAGCACAAGGAAACTGAAATGATTTGGCATGTTAGAACATAACAAGATTCCATACTTCTGTGATCAGTAGCCGATATAACCTTGTAAATGTAAATTGTGTGTTAACTTTCTCAAAGAGGAGAGGCAAGAATTTATCTTAGAAGTTAATTAATTTGAAATAGCTATTAATTAACATTATACCTAAATTTGCCAATCATCACACTTGACTTGAATTTGCATACAACTGTTGCATATAAAAAACTGCTAAGGGTATCTTGGGCTTCGGCGTGCTGTAAAAATGCCATGTTTTGCAGCTGTGTTACAGCTCTGCCAGGCTGAACCTCCTCCTCTTCCCTTCCTACGTGGCGGTGCTGCCCTTCCAACAAGTGGCCTTCCTTCTGGGGACCCGCAGTTGGGATTTATAGCTGTGAAAGCACAACCCCAGAACAGGCAGCTATGTATATTCTCAGGCATTTCACCCTGATGAGGAAGAATAAAAATGACTCTTTTTAGTTTGAGGTAGTGAATGTGCTGCTTGTTTCTCTCCCTTGTAAAGTACCTACATTGTATTAATGTGACTGTTAAGATAATCATGTTTTTTGATGAAAGCATAAGACTAAAATGATGTTTCCAAATGAAGGTTGTTTTGATTTATTCTCTGTATGCAGCACGCATAATTTTGCTTCTGTAACTCTTGGAAGCAAGCTTTAATTTTATGGCTCTGGCTGTTGCTACTACTGTGCTGTGCCATACCTATGAGCTATTTAATGTGCAACATCGAGAAGTAAATTAATGCAGGTCCACAAAGAGAGCGCTTCGATTTGCTAATTGCTTGTAGAGCGGAGGGTGTTGTTGTGTAGAGAAAGACTGTTCATTAGAGATTGAGTAGCTAATTTTTTCCTACAAGTGAGTCTCACATTTGAGCTGCTTGTGTATTGGTCAGGGCAGTCGGCTCATGTTCAGCCCCCGGAGAAGAGCGTGGGGCTGTTGATGCAGTCGGTGTCAATACCTGCATTGTAACCACCAGATTGCTTTAGTTTCATTCATTAAACCCTCCCTGACCAGCCTCCTCCAGCATTGTCAGTGAAGGATGACTTTTGGAAGGTATAGAAGACGAATTATTGATGCAGGGAAGCAAGCTAAACAATTCAGAAATGTCTCCTTAGGAGCCGAAATCAGTTCCTCTCCTTGGAAACCATTCCTGCTCCTCTTTCAGCCCTGAGTTGCAGTATCCTGGCGAGGCCAGAGCACAGGTTATCTTTCCCTTCCTGCCTCTCTCTTTTGAGGATGACAGTAGCATTGACAGTAGATTAGACTGTGTTGTCATGTAAGATGAATGTTTTGAATTGACAAACCCTTTTTTGGGAGGATTAAAGTAATTGACTGAATACTTGAGAAGATTTTTTTTTTTTTTCCTGCTTTGCTACTTGATTTTCTTTTACCTGGTTGTGCTGCCTTCAGTGGGCAAATTGGACTTTATATGTATTTGTATATCTGATTCTTAATATCTCTTTGCTTATCAGATTTCTTAATGCTGGAGCTCAGTGATCTGTGGGAATTTAACATGTGTATTAAGTAATGAAAATTTCCTTGGAGCTTTAAGTTAACTTTTATGCATAGTCTGAAAATTCAACACGCAAGTCTATCCTACTGAGAGATTCCCGAGATACCAGGGTGAATGCGATCAATCGAATAGCCGGTAAAACAGAGCTGAGCTACGTATAGGTGGAACATTGCTTTTCCCAGTGTGAAACTCTGAGATGGGACTGGCAAACTGCTCCAGCATCAGCTGCAGATAACGCTCCCATGCCTGCTGGTGCAGGGGTCAGGGACTCTTGCACACCATCTCCCTCTGAACCACCCTAAATGCTCAGGTTCATTGCTCACGCTTTTGTTGGCTGCAAGTGGCCAGAGATGATTGAACTGAGAAATCCAACAGTTCGTTTCCGAAAAGGTAAATTATAAGAAACAACATAACACTATTTCTTTTAGGTCTTTCCCGGTAAATACCCGAAGCGGGGCTGGGTTCAGGGGCTCAGCACGTTCTCAGGCGCCGGTCCAGAGCCCTCTGCAGCTCCTCCCTTCCATGGCCGTGGTGGCTGGCAGCTCCTCCAAAGCACTCTGATTAAGTGAGATGTGGGGATAAGTTCAGAGCCTAATTTCTTCTTCATAATTAAAAATGTGTGCATCTGTCATGCTGCCGGTGATTAGGTTGTATTTTCTTGTGGCCTAGAAGGAATATGGCAGTGAATCACTTTGCAAGCAGCTGTCCTCTAACAGCTGAGCTAGGTTCAATATTTGATTTAAGCTAATAAAAAGTCTGGGGTAGGGCTAATGTTTACAAACTGGATGTGATAAAGCATTCAGATCATCTGTTTCACAGCCAGGAGAGAGCAGGCACAGGGGACCCCACCGAAAGGTTGGGCTTTGTCTCGCTCTTCCGTACGTGGGTATGGGCAGGGAGCAGGGAAGTGGGGAGGGTCCCTGCTCTGGTCTGTGAGTGCATCAGACAGCATCGGCTGTGCTGGAAAAGCCTCCTTGTTTCCAGCTGTGTCATTGTAACAGCTCTCAATGCATTAAATATGTCCCTTTTGCTCTTCTGTGAGAGTTGTAGTCAAATCATATATTTAAAAATCTTTTAATCTTCATAAATCATTTCTTCCAGCAATCTAGTCAGTTTAGTTGCTGTCCTCTGAATTCCCACTGGTTAGCTACTCTTCCCCTTTGAGATGAACTGCCTAGAAATAAATGCAATGAAGAAAACCTTCTTTGTGATTTAATTCTTACCTGATTGCTTCTCCAAGTCATATTGATCTGCCGTTATCATGGTGCTGTTTTGGACTTGCTGTCCCGGTTTGCCGCTAGGTCTCTGCTGGTATAGCAGCTTGAGAAGTTTGTATTTGGTTATTTTCCCCAAGCCATATTATATATAAGGTAAATTATGGAATATTTCCTGCTTGTATTTCTGATTTCTCCCATCCTTTTGTATTATTTCTCTCCTGTCTAAAAGTTTTTGAAGCCTCTTCCTGAAGTAAAATGTGTCAGGATCTTTTCTATCCTTTTTTTCTGAATTTTAGCACGGTCTTGTACTTTAAAATGCTGCTACACCCATCCAGTTAAACAGGTTCCTAGGGTAATGTTGTCTTGATATTATAAAGAAAAATATTTCCACTGTGAAGGTGACCAAAGCTTGGCACAGGTTGTTCAGAGAGAGGTTTTGGAGTTCCTTGGAGCTCTTTGGAGCCTCCTTGGAGATACTCAGAACCCAGCTGACCAAGAGCCCTGAGGATCCTCGTGTAGCTGACCCTGCTCTGGGCAGGGGACTGAGCTGACCTCTTCCAGTCTGAATTACTCCGTGATTCTATAGAAGTCTGTACTAACAGGAGGCTAAACAGAGACACAACCCTCAAATTCAGGAATGGTAGCTACTGTAAGCAAACATGTAATTCTTAATGGCTCTTTACATCTAGTTTAGAATAGGCCAGTAGTTCCCATCTAAAGGTCATCTTCATATAGGTAAGTGTAATAAATGTCGGGGGTATTTTTGATCAAAAATATTCAGTCAGTCTTGGGGTGCTTTGCAAAGGCTATGCTAGCATCTCTCATAAATAACATCTCTGAGGGCATGTTTTCTAAGTCTTCTACATGCAACTCTTTCCTGCTGGTGTAATTCTACCTGATTCAATATGGTATGGGTTTGTGTGGTGGGGTTTTGGTAGTGGGAGAGGGGGCTGCGGGGGTGGCTCCTGTGAGAAGCTGCTCGAAGCTTCCCCGGCTCCAAGCTGGACCCGCCACTGGCCCAGGCCGAGCCCGTCCGTGAGGGTGGTAGCGCCTCTGGGAGAACAGATTTCCGAAGGGGAACCTGCCGTGAGTAGGGGACTGGAATGTGAGAGGAACCCCTCTGTGGATACCGAGGTCAGTGAAGAAGGAAGAGAGGAGGTGTGCCAGAGGAGGGGATGCCCCCGCAGCCCATGGTCAGACAGCAGGCTGTCCCCCCCAGCCCATGGAGGGGAGCGGGGGAGCAGATGCCCGCCTGCAGCCCGGGGAGAGAGGAGCCCACGCCGGAGCAGGGGGATGGATGCCCTCCAAGATGGCCGGGACTCCACGGAACAGCCTGTGCTGGAGCAGGCTGTGCCTGAAGGACTGCAGCCCGTGGAAGGGACCCACGCTGGAGCAGTTTGTGAAGAACTGTAGCCCGTGGGAAGGAACCACGTTGGAGAAGTTTGTGAAGGACTGTCTCCCATGGGAGGGACCCCACACCATTGCAGGAGAAGAGTGAGGAGTCCTGCTCCTGAGGAGGAAGGAGTGGCAGAGACAACGTGTGATGAACTGACCCCAACCCTCATTCTCCGTCCCTCTGCACTGCTGGGAGGGAGGAGGGAGAGAATTTGGAAGTAAAGTTAAACCCGGGAAGAAGGGAGGGGTGGGGGGAAGGTGTTTTTAAGATTTGGTTTTACTTCTCATTATCCTACTCTGATTTGATTGGTAGCAAATTAAATTGATTTGGTTTTTTTCCCCAAGTTGAGCCTGTCATTTGCCTGTGCCCATAAGTGGTGAGTGATCCCTCCGTGTCCTTGTTTTGACCCACAAGCATTTCTTTATATTTTCTCCTCCTCATCCCACCAGGGCTGGCAGGGAGCAGTGAGTGAGCAGCTTCGTGGTGCTTTGTTGCCAGCTGGGCTTAAACCATGATACAAGAGTAGTGGGGCAAAAAAGTCTTTCCCAGGTGTCTGCAAATTTCTAGTTTCCTGATGTTTCAGCATCAAACTTGGTGATAATTTCATATTTTCTTCTCACTTACTTGTACATGCACTCTGTGTTTGGTTGGGACTGGCATCTCCCGCGGTGTTTAATGAGTGTGTTTCATTTCCCTGTGCCAGGTCCCAGGCTTGTATTAAAACCCTTTTCATCTTATTTGAGTGTCTCTTCCTTAAATAATGTCACATCATCCCAGGCCCTGCACAGCAAGAATCTGTAACTTTTTCAGTTTCTGCTGAGCTCTGGGGCCAGGGAAGTCTTGAACAGTTTGGTTGTTTGTTTGCAAAATTGAACTTCTGCTGTGCTGAACCCGAAGACTGTAATTTTTTTGTTTGCTTGCGTTTCAGTGCAGTTAGCCTTCAAAGCTTAATGTTTTCCTTTTCATTGTAATAAACTGCTTGCTGTTTGCCTCTCGTTTGGATGTAGTACTCAAAAGACCCATTTCATGTGTGGCGAGAGATTGTTAGAGGGACTCCAGAGGGTTTTAATGAATATCTGCCTGAAATTATGTGAATTAGTTTGTAGGCAAGTTTTTTTTAGTTCTTGTCTTGTTTGTTTACATTGTTTAAATTAGCTCCTCTGTCATCATTTGTGACTATTTTTGGGGCTTTTTGCTAACCAGAGAAAGGCTGATTACAGGCTAGCAGAGTGTTGTGAAATAAAAGATGTGGGAAGTAATAGCACTGAAGTAGTATATGTGGCTTCTCTTAACCGTTTCCAAAATACCCATTTTGTTTAAAATCCTTTTTCATAAACTCTGTGAAAGATCCTCCTCTGAGTCAAGTTCCCATTTCTCCCCAAATTATAAGTGGATAACGTATTTCTGCTTTGGTTTGAGATTCTTTAAATTTCAAAATTCCTCTTAAAAAAGCAAAAAACCTTGTGTTGGGACCTTTCCTCACAGAAATTCAGTAGGGTTATGTTGCAGAGAAGATTTTCTTCATATTTTACCACAACAATTTAGAAGGCTTCCAAACCCAGCCCTATACCCCAGAACTTCAACAGAATGTTTTCTGTGAAGTTCTCTTGAAACACACCTTTCAGCTGTGGAGCAAGCCTCTTCTTTCTCTAAAGTTAAGGTTGGCAAAATTGGGTGGGTCTTAGACCACTCTTTCTGCAACTTCCAAAGAAATGGAGAGGAGGCATGGTTCTCTGACTGGACCATGGAATTGAAATTTGGGATAGCTAATCCAGTGGAATTCTCCTCTGCGTTAAACCTCTTCTTTCTTGTGTAGGTAGTCTTCAGGCTCTTTGGGACAGGATTGTCTCACGGAATGGGATGCTGATAAAACCCAATGCTTATCATTCCTTTTCAATGCTGTGAAAATCATGGTGCCCTTGGTGGCTTTTTTGGTTGGCGGGGAAGGAGTGCAGTCTTACTAAACTTCCAAAAATATGTCCTAGATTTCATTTTCTTTTTTTTTTTTTTTTGTCTTGAAGGCTCAGCTTTCTCAAGTTCTGGAAGAAGTGGGAAATCATAAGCAAAGAGCAGAGATGGTAAGTGTTCATCTTTTTTTTTTTTTTTTTTAAATTGTTTTACAGAGCAGTAACATATGCAAAGTTCAGTTCATTTAAACAGTGGATAGGTTCCAAATAATCAGAAAGGAATAGCAAATAAGCGTTGTAAAAGTTTGTATCGCTACTGCTAGTCTTAGCGTACTCTATCTCCGTACTCACCTGGAACAAGTGTTGGATGAGATATAGCGATCTGTCTTCCTTTTCTTGGCAATTTCCATTCTCTTTGTTAGTAGTTCTAGATCAGAAGCAAGCATTTAATTTCATACTGAATTAACTCCTTTCTTTGGGGACCTTTGATTCAGTCTCAAGTGTGCAAAGGACAAGTAGATGAGATGTGACAGAATTACTATGAACTAGTTTTTTATAATATCTGTTAA
Organism: Haliaeetus leucocephalus; assembly: GCF_000737465.1. Lineage (NCBI taxonomy): Eukaryota > Metazoa > Chordata > Aves > Accipitriformes > Accipitridae > Haliaeetus > Haliaeetus leucocephalus. The sequence goes on along the minus strand of NW_010972731.1, from coordinate 4,689,068 downwards.
TTTTCTGCTGAGTTTGTCTATTTTATTGGCAGTTCCCTCAAGGACCAGAAATAAGAGGCCACAAAACCAGGCAGTAGGGAGGTTTATGTGCAGTTTCATGACTACTGTATACGATTCTTCATACTCGGGAATAAATGAGGTATCAGCGTTAAGCTGTTTCATGAACCAATGTTTTTGCTAATGGGCGAGTTGTGGGATTCCTGCAACTTTTTCTAGTCACAAGAAAAACCTGAGCAGCATCCAAAATGTAGACACTCATTCTGTAGATGTGTTTTATACTGGATTAATTTTATTACTAATGAAAAAATAGGCATGTGTCACTGGCTAGTAAGTAGGTGCTAAACAACATCTGCTCTAAAATCCAAATCATAAACTCCTGTGCCAGCACTAGTCTTTTTAGACTTCTGCTTGACTCTACTAGGGCACCAAACGGCAGAACTAGCGTGCCCCTGCTGTACTATTAATAGGTTGCCATACATCTGCTAGTATCTTTTTTTTTAATTTGTGCTCCTCGCTGTTTCAACATCAGATTTTTCATAATGCGAGTGTTAATTGATTCTAGTTCTGGGGTGGTCTTACATTGTGGGCAAACATTTTTGTGTGCTTAGCCACTTTCTGTGGTGATGCAGGTCAGAACTGGTATTTCCAAAGAAAACTGAATTAATCCTATTTACCATCTGATCTCATTACACGCTGCCTTGTTATAGTTTTAAATTCTATACAGTCAATTTTGCATTGTGCTCACTGGACGTTATCAGAGCATAAATTTGCTCTTATGTTTTAAATGTTCTGATGTGTATTTTTTTTAAACATTTCAAAGTTTTTCTTTTTGGCTTGTTAAGCCTGGATTTTGAGTTATTTGTTTGCCTTCAAAAGTTTGTCGTATTAAACAGGCTAGCAGAGAGCTGGAGAAACTGGAACTTCCAGTGTTAAAGTATTAATTGGTGTTGTGCATCATCCATCAGCAGAGGATAAAGCAGCAGTCAGTGTTCAGTGCCTATTCCCAAGCGTTACTCAGTGGATTGTGATCTTCCAGTAAAGCTTACATCAACCTCACATGAATAGGCTGTGTTTTGTAGTGCTTTAGACAATGGATTGCAGATGGTGAGGTGTTCTTCACCCCCAGCTGAAATCTCCCTGGTAGGGAAAGATGTGTCACTTTTTGTCTTCTACAACATTAGGGGTGGCAGAGGTCTGTCCCCTTTGGATGGGGCTCTTCCATTAGCTGCCTGCCCAAGGGCTCCAGCACTGGTACCATCAGCCCCACTCTCCTCCCTGCCATCCAACAAAATGTTCTTTACATGTTTTGTGGTTTTTTTTAATGCCCCCTCCCCAGATCAGGATCCACCTTATTTTCAGACTCTCTTAAAGTTGACACTTCAGCAATTGTTTGCCTGATTTGGATTCCTGGCATCTCTCCTTCCTTTTCATCCCTCTCCTCCTTTTTCACCCGTGATCCGCTGCTTGTTAGTTTGATGTTAAGCCACCATGGCTGGGACGATGCAGAAGGGCCCATCCTGCTCTGGGTGCTGGCAGATGTGGATATTGCTTTTCATCAGCCATTCTGCAAACAGACTTATGGCCCTAAGTGAAATGGAATAAACACCTGTCGGGAGCTATCATACAGTCCGATGGGTCTTTGGGCTGCTTCTGGGATAAACCTCTGTAGAGGTGACATCTCTGCTACCACCCTGAAGAGTGCTAATGGCTTTGCCACCCTCCCCAGAGCACTGGAAATGAAGCAGTGTGCTCTGGGGCTAATGAACGAGCTGACTGGATCTCACTAATGAGTTTGATGGGGTTTCTTGTAGGCAATGGGGAGCATCTTAGATGCCGTGGTAAATAATTCATTCTTTACGTAGCAATATTTAAAAGTAAAATACTTGTGGCATAAATCTGATAGGATCGTGGCCTCCCTAAGACAGTATCTGCATGCTCTGTGTCCTTGGGAGGAGAGGGCCCTGGTTCAGGGAGTTGTGTCCACGGGGACAATACGAGATGAAGGGTGGTGTGTGCTATAGGGGACACTGTGCTAGGCCAGGGCACAAGGTCTTGCTAGAGGAAAGTGGGATGGACTTGCTGCACTAACTGCCATTGAGTACTCCGGCACATGATTTCATTGCTTGTCAGCTAAAGTGAGTTTACTACTGGAAGAGCAAAAAAAAAGAGAGAAAAGAAATTTAAACATCTTCAGCTAATTGCAGTTGACAAGACAAAGGCAGTTTGACTTTCCAGTATTAATTAGCAAACCCATACTAATTAGCTTGTATAAGCACAATTCATGCTTCTTTCCCTAAATGCAATTAATATTGCAACTGAAGACATCTCTGGGCTGTGCCGCTGTATCATTAACATACTTTGCCCTAATTAGACACGGCCAGTAGTGGCTGGAGAAATGAGTTTGTGATTACAACCATAAAAAATCCTCTAATATTTTATATCCTTCAGGGAACTTGAACCTAGAATTTATTTTCTGATTTAAGAAAAATTACCCTTATCATTGTGCTGTGTAATTATAACAATGAAACTTTGATTTTTCTCCCCCTCTAATGCTTCACTTATTTTTCTTTATTCACAGTTTGAGTGTGTTCCTATAGTAAGGGAACAGTGCTCGCCCAGTCTTCTGAGAGGTGGTACATAACAAAGTCACCAGTCTGATAGGGCTCAGATGACTTAGTTGTCCTGCTGATCTTTTGGTTTTGTGTTTTCATTTGTGAAAGAATGTTTTTTGTTGTGAATTTTTTTTTGTGCCTAAGCATACTTCTTTCCTGCAATTTTTGTGTATGTATGTGCGCTTTTCTGACAATTTTATCAGCACTGGAAGTTTTCTTTATCGAGGCTAGGCCTCCAATGTCTTTATCTCCAGGATGTGCCAGGAGATTGCTCATAGAGTTCACACATACGGCTCCCTGTTTTGTGGTCCTAGGATCTTGCTTCTTACGGTACGTTAGTTTAATGCTCTACTGGCCCAGAGCTGTAGACTAGCTTCACTCACACCAAAATATTATTTGTGGAAAATGCTTTCTTGTTTCTTAGATTATTTTTCTTTCTCTCCCTGAGGGAGGGAAGCAGAAGATGTGTTAGTTTTTCTAATTTTCATTCGCCTCTTTCATATCCCTTTATAGACAGGAGGAAATTGTTTGGCTCAAGTTTGCCATCCAAGCAACGGCTGTGATCCCTGATCTTACACTTTCTTTCAGTTTGGTTCTGTAGCAGAGGGCATTCATGTCAAGATTTTTTTTTCCTCCATCATTAATCCCTGAGGGAAGTCAGCTTGGTATTAAAAAAGTATCACCTGTATTTTCATTGCCCTGAGGTGCTCTGGGTATCTTTTGGCTTTCATCTTCAAAAGACAGCTTGGCCCATGTGGGCTCTGAAATCTGTAGACTGCTCATTGGAACAAATTATATTTCACCCTCCAGCAGATTAAAAAGGATGGATATAAGAATCGGAAGAATTGCTTAGCAGGGTGGGAGGTAAAGAAGATTTGAAGTCCAAGAACATAGCCATGAAAAAATGAATGGCATAAATTGAGTGTCCTTACAGAAGAAATAAAGACACCTTAAAATGAAAATAATGAATGCCCCTTGCCTTGAATAAAAGTGTTGGTTAACCCTCTGCAAAGAACAGGAGACCTTTATTTAAGGGCAGCAGGTCAGGAATAGTTAAGGAGCCAAATCATGCATTCAGTCTGATGAAGTGTAATGTTTAGGATTAACTTAAATGCAGTGACTACATACGCTGATGATTATCAGGAGAAGTAATGAAGACAGAAAGGAGACTACATGAATGAAATAAACTCAGAGAACACTGTGCGTGATATAATTGGGAACTAGCTGTTAACTGGAAGGCATAATGGAAAAACCACGAAGAGTTTGGGAAAATTGCAACAGGCATCAATAAACAACCCGAGACCCACACAGTTCATAAACCATTTGCATTATTACTGAAAGACTTTACTTTTTAGTGGTTGCGTCAGACCTCCAGACTTTTAAGAACTGTAACTTAAGAGAAATAGCTGGCAAGGATAAAAATTCTGTTTCATGTTACTTTACAGGTGATAACAATGATAATATGAAAGAAGTGAACTTGAGTATAGAAAGACCTTCTCTGGATAACTTGCCAATATAGCTCATTTAATTCTTGTTTAAGAGCTATTAAACATAAAGCAAGAAATACAACAGACCAGGCATAAGAACAAAAGTGGTGTTCATTAGTGGAAATGTAAATGCTCTGTATTATCTACAGTGGGATGGCAATTAAACATGGGATTAGAGTACTGAACCACAGTAGTTACAAATAAAAATGAAGCTTTGCTGGAACATATACAGAACGAACAGGCTGGGAGGAGAAGGGAGATGACCGACCGGTGCAGGAAGTCTCCATCTATCAAAAGTATATTTCATCATTTCTGAAGTGATTTAGCAAGGCGACAGCAAATCTCCTTACCATTTGAGAGATTTTATCCTAACACCTTATGTGAGACTAGCAAACCCAAGACAGATGAGTAGCGTGGCACTCATCTGAGCAGCAGCGTGAACACAGCCATAGTTTTAGTAAGGCGATTTTAGGAAAATACCCAGTTCTCAAATCAGATTGCTGTCTCTTTATAACCAGATTCATGTTTTTCAAAAAAAGCTGATCCAGAATGAAATGATACCATAACAGCAGACTGGAAGAGGACTTTTAGATCATAAAGTCCACTCCTTTGGTAACTGAGGCAATTGCAGCATATACCTCAGTTCATAAATTTATCGAGCTTGTCTTGAAACTGCTTTGGTTGTTTGTACCATTGGTATCATTGAAAGGCTGCTCTGATAGCTGAAATCTTCCCAATTCCAACTGAAAATATATGTGCAGTTAATATAATTTTTTTTCTCGTGCTAATGTTTTCCTTAAGCTACAGTGACTGTTCTTCCTCCCTCATATTTATGCTGTGACATATTTATAGAGAACAATTGTTCTCTCCCAGCATTTCATTTGTCCAGGTTAAACAAATCAAGCTCTTGCAGTCTTCTCTTAAAACAGGCTTTTCAGTCTCCTCACAAATCCTGCAGCTTTCTTTAAATCTCTTCCTGTTTTTCTGTGTCTACTCTGAAGATGAGTAACCAGAGTGGTCACATCATTCCAGGTGATGTTCCAGCAGTAGCCTGTACAGAAGTATCTTCTACAGGAGCATCTAGTACAGGCAGGTACCCCTCTGTCCTGGATACAGCTCAAATCTTCCATTTGAGAATCACATTACCCATTTCCACTACCACATGGCACCGATGTTCATCGTGTCATCAATTAATCCACCCAGCTCTTTGTCCTCTTCTCTAGTTTGTAGGATGGGTTCTAGCTGTTGTGAGACTTGCACTATTATTTCAATTCTGCTGCTGTTCCTTCAGTTTGCAGCTAGCTTCTTCTGTCTGATCTATTTATGCTCCTTTATGATAAAGCCTCCCTGCTTTGTGCTATCAATAGTTGTGGTTTTGCATTTGTGTTTTTTGACCTAAGATCTTCAATGAATTTTGTTTGTTTTTAAATATGTTTTCATGATCAATGCCTGAGAAATCTTTTTCTCTATCAGGTAGTTTTATTTCAGCAGAGCCTTTTGTTGCTTGTTTGTTCTGTAAATACTTCACAGTGTTTGTGTTATTCTTCACTTTATCATGTGGTCCTGTTAATTTAGAAATGTGATTTGTTGGAATGAGGGGGTTGAGTGTGCAGGAGTCATCGATGCCCTGTTTCAACTTTTCTCCCTGTGTTTTTACTGCAGAGCTTTGGTTCTTCAGGTAGAGTAAACCCCTGGAACAGAGAGATGGGAGTACTCAGAGTTACTTTTCTCTTCTCCTTTACCTAGCTGAGAGCTCTCTCTCAGTGCTTGTTGTAAACAAATACCTTAAAATTAGTCCTTGTTGTTCCCCACGGTGTAGGAATATAGTGAGCTCTGAGGACCAGAGACAGCATTTTTTTCCCTTTCTTTTTCCTCTCTTAGCATAGGGAATGATGAACAGCCTTGGTTGGTTGTGTTGCATCTGCTGCACATTCCCTCTTGGAAAATTCACGTCCAACACGCAAAACTGTGGCAACATCAGGAGAATCTATTGCACGTGACTGTGGGAAAAGTAGAGAGTGTGGTGGAAGCTTTGGGATCTTGGTAGATGAGTGCTGACAAACTGCCTGTAGACTAGAGAGGTGATCAGTGCATTACAATTCTGCATGTTAATATCTCAATGCTATTTTAATTAGGTTAGAAGAGGAGACTTAGTGAGTCAATTCTTGTGGTTTATCTCTGTTTTAAAAATCTAGCCAGGCACATGGGATCAAAGAGTACATTCCCTTCAAATTAAAAAGAAATAAACAGTCTGTTTAAAAGTCCCATTACACAAATGAACCTGCTGTTGGATCCATTAACGTGAAAGTTTTATGGAACTCAGCAGCACCGTTTGGTTTCAGCAGGACTGTTTTCATTTTCTCATCGAAGGCAATAACAGCTGACACGGGGTTAGGACTTTCAGGAGGAAGAAACATAGCTGCCTGAAGTGCAGAGCTGCCTTACTGCTGCTCCTCCCTTTGGGCTCCCTGTGGGACAGGTACTGCCGTATTGCAGGAAAATAGTCTGACCCAAACCTGAGCAGCAATTCGAGCTCAGATGGGATGCATGGACAATGATCTGATTCTCAGCCCATCATTTGGAGAGGCCTCCATGCTACAGGTGTACCCATAAAACCCAAGCTGTACTGACAAACGCAATGGGTTGCGTTTTGGTAAAAAAGATGATAGCAGCTGCTCCACTTTTCAGCTTGGAAATAGGTTGAGAGTTGATAACGTGCTCTCACCTTTGCATTGCAGGATGATAACAAACAAGGATTGGGGAGGGAGAAGGGGGCAGGGCTTTTTTCCCTTCAGTTGTTGAGCAGAGGAGAAAGGTGGATCATTTTCCTGTGCAGAGGACACTGCTGTGCTGCAGTTAGAGTGGTCCTGTTGTCAGTGTTGCTGCTGTCACTGTAAAGTCTGAGTTACACTGTTACTTGGTAAAATAAAATGAGTGGGACAGGGATATTGTCAGAGGCCTTACTATAGCAGCTACAGCCTTGAGGTACAAAAGGCATAATTAATATGCATACAAATACTGTGCTTTTCCAGGCTACATCCTCCCTCACAGAGTCTGTAAGAAGTTTATGGACTATCTCAGACTTGTGTCATTCAATTTAGTTGAACTAAAAATTCCTGGAGTGCTATGTTCAGCACTTTGAGAGGTAGGAAAAAGTCGGGTGAGAGGTCCCAGATACTTCTAAGGTTCAGTAATTTCTGCTCCTTTTTTCTGCCTTGGAGCTTGGAGAAGCTGTAGAAGGAACATGTGCTTCCAGTGCGTGTCCAGACAGGGAAGGGAAGACTTGGCCTGTTGAACAGTCCTGTTGGGATGGGACAAAGTAATCATTAATCTCTAACTTGCTTGTAACGAGTACGGAGGCCAGTTTCTTCCTGCTTTCACAGTCCTGGGAAGCAGTACCTGCATCAGAGGAGGACCATCCTGAGAGATCTGATACGAGGAATGCAATTCTGGAGGCACAGTTCATCCTGAGCATGAGAGAGGTTGAGAAGATCTCTAGCTATGGGGTCTAGGGGGACATTGAGAGCATGTACAGTGGATGTGCCTGCGGATTAAAGGTTGCTGGATACTTTTCTTCTTGCCCAGGGCTGGCTCTGTGTGTAGAAAAAGGGAGATAAAGTCTTAAAAAACATGAATTTTCAAGACTGTCTTAGTCCTTGCACTGACAACCCGATCAGCTTGCTATGTTACTTGTTTTGCTTTTGATCTTTGTGTCTCAGTGCCCTTAGAAGAGCTTGTTCCCAGTGGTTTTTGCCTTTGGCTGATAGGTGCTGGGGGTAGGTGGTAGCGGTGGCAGGCTGGGGTCTCTCTGAGCCACTCTGTCAGGGCAGCAGAGTCCTCCAGCAGGAGCTGTAAAACCTAATTTATCCACAGAGACAAGAAGATCATAGAGCAGACTTTTCCTGTGACCTCTTGGTAAATAATGAATGGCAGTGCCCTGCCTCTTTGGAATCGCTTAATTGAGGCTGACAACTCTTTGTTGTATTACAGGATCTAGCTTGTCAGGAGAATTTTAACTTATTTATGAATATTTCATTAACCTCTAAAGACTGGCTGTATAAAATTGAGCTCCTGCCAGGCCCTGTCCTGTTGATGCTGTATTCTGTGCTAATGTCATCCTCTGCACACCTATTACACCTTCCCTCCCCTCCGAGCTGGACCTTGGAGTTTATTGTTGGTGGCAGCAAGAACACGTTCACCAAAGATTAAAATGCCAGGTTTCTGCTTTGGCACCGGAACGGAACATACGGTATTTGAGAGGGAATTGCTTTTTGCTTTTCGTTCTGTGATTGCTTGCTGGCAACTGAAGGGGACCGCAGGCATAACCCCGAGAGGCTAAAATGGGCAGAGCAGTCTTGGCAGGGCCCTGTAACCTTTGCTTTTTGGCACAGAGAGAGGTTTCCCACTTCTTATGCATTAAAAGCTCACTGCTTGTTGTCGCAGGAGGGCCTCAGGATGGGTCATTTAGCTAGAAAACCTTAAATCCGCTGCCTGTTCTTTGGGGAAGGGTTTGGAGAGCAAGACTCCTTCAAGCGTCTGCCACTTCTTGAAGGCAGCTGGGAGGTTCTGTCGAGAGAGCTGCTGCTTTCCTATAGATGGATCCCTTGCCCCATCCTCATATTTCCTATCTCTGGGAGTTCAGAAAGCACCCTGAGCATGAAGTTCTGCTGGCCCCTGCTCACCCTCCCTTTCTCTGCCGAGATGTGCCAGAAAACAGTGCTCGCAGCTGTAGTGAACTGCAGAATTGGCCTGGAGATGCAGGTGGGAGCAAGAGGGCTGTTCTTAAAAGCATGTTGAAGTACAGGCTGTGGGTTGTTGCATGTGAGTTGGAGCAAGAGGATTAAGTTCAATTTTCAGATCTTGGTGAAGGCTCTTTTGCTCCCTTACAATATTAAGCAGAGGTTGATTACACTGTATTTATGTTAGGAGATGAAGAAACAAAAATGGATGTTACATTCCTCTTTCCTTTCCCCTTTGATCTTCTTAGGTGGTTGGTAAAATGCATAGATTCTTCTCAGACTGTTTATTATGTGATGATTTTTCAACAAGAAATCTGATGGGGGGGAGCACGGGGTGAGGTAAGAGGTGGGATTACAAGCTACCATTTAATGTGAATTGTTGACTGAATGCTCCAGAAACTCCTTGAGGGTATATTTTCAGGAAACAAACTGTATTCATACTTTGTATGGAGGAGGTATGACATCCTTTCCAATTTATTTGTTGCTTTGCCTGTGAATTACAGCTGCTAGAAGACTTGCTTCTAGCAAAAGTGCCTACTCCTGCATGAAAGAAGTGACCTGTGTGATGCTCTTCTTAAGAGCAGACAACCTCATTGCACCAGTGCTGTGGCTGCACTAGACGAGGTCGCGGCACACTCAGTCCAACACCTTGACGGATTCCCTAAAGAGACTGTTATTCTGTGTTTTGCTGTTCTAACCAGCAGTAATGGGTAGGAGGTGTCAGCCAGTTAAGGCTAATTACTCCAGAGTTTCCTTCTCTCGGTGGACACCAGCTGTTTTGTTCTCTCTGGTGGGAGGAGCTTTCGGTAGTAATTAAACGGAACAGTCATCTACATGCTGGTGAAAGTGGTGGAGCGAGGCTGATAACAGCAGAGAGACTCTGAGCTGAATGAACATGGAAATGAGGTGATCTTTCTTCAGAATGAGCTGTTAGAGCAAAGAGGATTTTTGGATGTGAAGCTGTCAGGGTTTTTTGCTGTCGTGCAGTGGTGGTGGGGTCTCACAGCGGCACCTGGGAGCGTGGACAGGACAGGGCTGCAGCAAGGTGGAGAGGAAGAGATTCCTTGTCTGCTCCTTCCTCTGGGAGTAAGAGTTGAAATATGTAATTATACTTGAATAAACTCGTGATTTAAGTTACCATCTCCAGTTCCCTTGCTCAGTGGGTCTCTTGCACAGGATATTTGCTCTTCTTCCCCGTGAACATTGCAGTTTTATTCATCTTGAGCTCTGAGCCAGCTCCCATCCTGCTGAAATGTCCAGTAGTGCGTCTTTCCAAACTGTCACATCTTGCACACATCCCAGAGTACCGGAAAGAAATAAATAGAGCATAAAGTGGGGAAGAAAGCTCAAGAAGACAAAACTGTCAAAACCATCCTAAGTTGGCAGCCATGTGATGACTGGTGTTGCACATTACTTGCTGTTGTCATGGGATCTGTGCTGGTGACCAGGCAGTTGCCTTCAGATATGCTGTAGCATCACCAGAGCATCTGTCCTTCAAACAGAAGGACAGGCTCCTTCCAGAGCCGGTGTGTGGTGGTGTATATACCACTTGTGAACAAGGGCCCCAAGTGTTACACCAAATGGGTCAGCTGGAGCATTCAGGCTGTTGACAGCTCCAGGGTTTTGCACGACCTTCTGCACCTCCAATTGAGATTCCAAATGTTGGTCCTTAGTGCCTTGCTGCAGGGTAACAGTACCAGTACTGTCACATTATCCCTTTTTCAAGTAATAGTCCTATTTGCTGTAGATTAAAAAGCAAGAAAGAAAATAAATATTTTCCTGATTTTTTTTTTTCCTCTTAAGTGTTCCAGATAGGAGTATTTGAAAGCACTTCCAGTTAGACATTATTGCTCATCAACAATAATCTGCCGCTGCATGGAGCGAGTGCGGGGCTCTGCGGTTCTGCTGGGGCAGGATGCAGAGATGACCAAAGGGAGGTGGGTGAGTGGGGAGGGTCGGCATCTGGCAGCGTTGGGGCGTGAGAAGAGACTTAAGCAGGGGCAGGAGGCTGAGTTCTGGGGCGAAGGTGTGTTGTAGGTGTTTGGGGAAGAGCTTGTTGGATGGGCTGTGCAGGAGGAGGCTGGGGGTTTGGAGGGTGTGATGTGATGATGCTTCCTTCTTCACACGCCTGCAGCTGGGCACACAGCTCAAGCTCGCAGCTGATGCTGCTCATATGGGAGCATGGTAATTTTGGGACCCCCGTGGCATTGGCCTTATTTTGGGAACAGAAACGGTTTCCTGTAATACCCTATACCATTGTGATTACATATGGAAACCTTAGGATAACTAGTTTAAATAGGGTGTCTGTGCATTCATCCTCTTCAGCTGCTAGCAGCAGAGCTGTGTTCCTTTGCAGCGGGGCTGAATTTGGCTCACTGAGCTTGTCTGGAGTTTCACCAAGTTACGCTTGTGCAGCACAATGTAGAGGGGAGGTGTTTGAAGAAAAGCTGTGGGCTGCCTGCAGATTGGGAATCAGAGGGGAGAAAGGTGAAAGCTCGTTAGGGCTCCCTTGGGGTAGATGAATTAGTTAATGACTATGCTGTGCTTTGAAAATGCAAATGCTGTGTCAGAGCTAAGTCTGATTATAATAATCAATCTTCCTTTTGAGAGGGTGCTGGAGATGGGGAGGGGGAGAGGGACGAGACTGGGGCTGAATTTTTAGATCGCAGATCTGAGTTTCTCCGCTGTCATTAAGGAAACCTGACGTTGCCTGAGGGGTCAGCAGAACCAGGGAGAGGCAAAAGGTGAATTTGGGAGGAACGATCCTTGCAAGCACTGGTGGCTCCTTGACAGGCTGAAGTTAATTTTGTAATTTTGTTCCTTATGATTGTCCTGCCTGGAAAGGGAGGGGTTGGCATCTGCTTCTGTGTGTGAGCTATCCCTGCTAATAGGAAAGATAGAAACTGCCTCATAAGCAGGATCCTCTGGGGATGGGAGAGAGAGGAGGGTGGCTGCTGCAGACGTCCAGCGGTGACAGCTCCTTCTCCCTTGGCAGTTTATTCGTTTGTAGCAAGCGTTCCTAGTAATTACGCCTCTTAATTTAGGAGAGCGAGTGGGAGAAAGGAATATAAATTTGTGTATTAACTTTAGAGATTGGAAATGGGGCAAGCGAACCTTCTCTCTGGGAGATTATATTTGGAAATGAAATAGAATGACATTCGGTATAAACTTGAAAAATTGCTCTCTTTTTATTGCAACAGGAGGAGAAAAGCCACAATCCAGACTGTATTGGAGAGAGGGAGAAGTCAACATATGTCCGTTTCGCAGTTTGTGTGTAGCTACAATAATATATATGCATGAGTACGTTTTTAGGAAACTGTTTGCTAGAAGTGTTGCTTCTAGCCCTGTCTTCTCAGTGACAAAAGAACAACCAAGTTTGTTACAGATGGGTAACCCATAGAGACTGGCAACTCTGATCCAGCTAGCCTTTGTCTTTAAAGAGAAAAAAATATAATTTTTTGCTTCAACAAAGTGTAAAATAGGTAGTTCTAAAGCACTTTTTATTGAATATCTGATTTTCCTTGTCTTTATTACTTTTTTTTAACAATAGCATCAAGGATTAATTTTCCCAAGAAAATGTACCAACTAATCCTGGGCTGCTTAGCCTGTTTCTAAATGGCAAGTAATATTTTGTTTTGCAAGTGTTGTCCTGTTTCTTTGAAGAAGAGTGAAGTTTACTAAGAAATCTGGTGAGGCTTAGTTATCCCCATGTGTACTTCTCTGCAGATGTTTTAGGGGAACAGCCTTTCAGAATGTCAGTGGGCTGGGCATATGGAAGAGGTGATAGTTCTTCTGCTGAGCAGAATGATCTATGGAAGTGCTCAGTGTAGTGTCTTACTACCTCGTAGCATTGCTGCACACCCAGGTTAAACTCACTGGCGTTCACATATGTTTGGTTTCTGTCCTGACGCCAGATGTATAAGCTTGTAGACGACAGGAGGGCACCAAGCTTGCCATGCCGCTCTGTGGGAAGAGAGGCAAATAAGATCCTTAGTCACTGCTACGTCCTTTGGAGAGAAGCACAAATAGCATCACTAGAATAACTGGCAGATCAAGCTCCTGGGGAACAGTAGTTTGCCTGTTTTCAAACCTCAGCGTATGGGTCATACTCGGGGTCCCATTTCTCTGTTCTTGTCTATTTTAGTGTACACTTTTCCTTTCCAAGTCTGCTTGGTTTTCATACATTTAAATATTTATGTATTTAAATAGCTTCTTGAATTGTGTTGAGACTTGTAGTCAAACACAACCTCTCAATTCACCTTTCCATGCTGGCTCCGTGCAGTTCAGTTCCTATTTATCTCTGCCTTTTAAAATCAGCTCTTTTGCTGAGGAAGGCCTTTCAAAGGATGTTGCATCAGCCCATTGTTAAATAAACCTTTAGACGTTTATAATGGATTCAGCATTTCCTGCTTTTTACAGTTCCAAGAATGCTGAATGACGTGCAGACACACTTCATCAGGATAAGATTGCTGTATCAGCCCCTCACTAAAATGCACTCATTATTCAAATAATAACTCTATGTCTCCAGCATGTGTTCTGTGAAATACGTGTACATGATGTGGGCGAATAAACCAGCCCCTTCTTTTCAACATGCAAATGCTAACTTTAGCCGTGAGTTGAAATACTTCAGATTTTGAGTCCTTTGCTACCCAAAATGAGGCACCTGAACAGAGATTTGGTCATTATTTTGGGCAGTGTGTTAAAATTTTCAGAAGTTCTTAAACACCGTTTTCAAGACTGATTTCATTTAGAAGTTTAAGTCCTGTGATAAGTCTCATTTCGAAGATGGGATGTGGACAGTAGTGGTCAGTAGGATGTTTTGGAAACTTGTCTTCATGAATGCTGAAGCCCGCTGGAATCAAGTGGGAGGAACAGCAGGTCCGTGGCATTGCGGGGCCTCACACTACTTGTTTTGGAGGGGACAAATATGGGTCAGAAATCACAAATGCCAGAAATATACCAAGAAAATCAGGTCTCTGAAGTAAAGTTTTGTTTCTTCTAGCTGTCAGGAGATGAATTTATAATTTTATGTTTCTCCTGTCATCTCATATATCTTTAAGTAATTCCTACAGAAGAAGGAACCAGCAAGGAACATACTTCTTACACTGCTGTGGGTGTTTGCTATGTCATTAACACTTGGAGGAGAACCACCATCTTGAAATCCTGTCCAGGCAGGTTTAAAAGTAAGGCTGAAAGAAGAAAGTTATTTCATTTAATTAAATACTAGACAAAAATCCATCCATGTTCTTCCTTCCTCTTTCTCGGTTTGTAAATAATGATGACAGTACTTATTTTGGAAAAAGTATTTGCATTTCATCTTCTGGGGCACTTGCATGTTTATGGAAGTGGACATTCCAAAATTATTCTATATACTGGATGTGTCCTGATCACTTTCTCTTGTGAGCAATAAAGCTGGACTGAAATTCATGCTTATGAAGTGAAAGAGAGTAGAAAAGGTTCAGGATAAACAGGATCATTTTAGGTTGAGAGCAAGAGGCTCCAGTATATTTTGAGAAGAGAACATCACATAGACAAAATGTTAAGTACCTGTTTATGTGTTTTATTCGCAACTCATGGGCTCTGACATTACTCATTATTCTGCCTTTTCTAGTGTCATAAAAACCTTGGATAACTTTAAAAAAAAAAGAAGATAAGAGCTTGGTTTCTTTTCAGGTTGCTAATGTGTTCTGTACAGTGTGGGTATTGCTGGGGGTCTGATGCTGGGCGATATTAACCCTGAAGCTCCTGCAGAAGTCGTAGGTATCTCTTGTGCAGTTTTCAGGATAAGAGATGCAATGCTGGATTTCAGGACAATGTTCTCTTTCTGCTGTCAATGCTAGTTAAAAAAGCCAGATCAACATAAAAGAGAGCTAAAGGATCCAAGCCTGACCTAGGTCATTTGGTACTGAATGGGGGAATACAGCAATGAGGTGTAATTTGAGCAGCCTTTTTCCCCTCTGTGCTGGGTAATGGCTTCTACTAGTTTAATGTATTCAAAGTAATAAAAGTTTAACTCAGACAGTTATATAAAATTATTGATAAAAATTGGAAGAGTTTAGACAGGAATAACGAGTTAGTCCAAAAAGCAGAAAATGCCTGCTGAAAGCAGCATCTGATGAACAAGAGAGACTAGGACTGGAAATTAATTGAGGAAAAGGGATGCGATAGTAATTAGGTAGTGAAAACAGCAAGAGGGGACTGGGTCCCTCTCCTTATCCCTTCTTGAGGCCGTTCTTTGCCACTGGTGCCGAGAGGACAAGTGAACAGGAAAGGACAAACTCTGCCACCGCGGTGAGTCATTTCACGTTCATCGCCTGGTCCCTGGAGCTATCCTGAGAGGCTGTGTCAAAGGGAATGGTCTTGGTAACCTCCTCGCCTGTGAGATTTGCACATAGTGCTGAAAAGTATGTAGAACATGAGGTTGTATTTCTCCTATTACTGCCTTCCTGTTGCTTGTTTTCCTCATTCGGTTTTGCCGCTTCTTTCTCTTTTCTCTGCTTTCTGTCTTGACTGCATCATGCGCAGAATTGCAGGGAAGGTCCAGCTGGAGGAGCAGGTAGTGGCAATGTCTGACGCAGCGTTACGCTGGTACGAGTGTGCCAGGTCTGACCAGAGGCTGGTGACATCATGTTCTGCTTGCATTGTCCAGCAGGTGAAACTGCAAGTAAGAGGAAGGTTTTATCAACAGATTCTTTATTTTTTGCTCTTTTTTTGCTGTTCTCTTCATTCTTGTTTCATGAAGACCTATTTGCCTGCACTGTGTTGCCTTTGGAAAAGCAGAATTGGATCCCAACAATAAGCCACTCCATCTTATCTCAACTAACTTTCTTTTTGCCCTGGAAAAGACATAAATAACATAAATAACATTTTCAGTATCTTCTGTGAGATTGGCAGGCAGGGATGTTTTCCTCACTGAAACCCTAACAATTAAAGGAAACCAGCATATTTTGAATGAAATATTTAATACCTTAATTGTTTTACTCTCTTTTTTTCAAAAACGGTTAGCGAGGTTTTACTGACAATAATTTGCTGTGGCACAAAGTCGTGTCTTGGCCTGAACTTGAAACTCTCCGGTAGTTTTAATCCTAGTTCTGGGAAGCAGGTCCGTGCCAACATTTAACGCTCAAGCCAGTTTCATCTGTAAACATATCACTGTGCCCTCCTCTCCCTTCTCACCTCATACACATCAGATTTTCAGTCCAGGTAGTTTTGGCGCTTGAAAATTGGGAGGATGCAGAAATGACATAAAATGCCCTTACAGTCCCTGTGCCCTTCCCTCCTCATTCTCTTTCAACGGCTTATTCTTAGAAACCCAGCAGAATCTCATCACACCGCGACTGAGCGTACCTGGCACTAATTTGTCACCACTGTATATCAGGCGAGACCTGCGCTGATACTTTTCACGGCAGCATTCACTTGAGCATGTGTGCGTTCACTCTCCCGTCTCCTTTTCCCATTACACACTCCATTTTTTTCCTTTCTAAGCAGCCAACACAAGAAACCCCAGATCACAACAACAGATTACTCGCCCACCCGCTCTGCCCCCCCTTCTCCCCCGAGAAGGCGGCCGTGATTTATCTGCTCATGTCGGTGAACAGGTGGCAGTCGGGCTCAAGGCTGAGCCCGCTTAGCCTATGATAAATAACATATTTACCGGCCCTTCCATCTTCAAATGCTGTCCACATGCAGTCCAGAAAGCAGCACAAAACTCTTAATAGCAAACACACCCGGGCTTCAGCAGACGTGGGAAAAGGGAGATATAATGAATGTTTTCCTGCTAGAAGTAGGTTGGAATTGAAGCCTGCTCCTCGTCCTGGTACCTTTTATTCACATTCCTGGAATTATCTGGCATGCTTGCTTTATCCCCAGCCATCTGTGATGGGTTGAGCTGGGAGAGATAAGCTCAGTAATCAGAAAATTGAGGGAAGCATTTCTGGCTGTGATAATCTTATCAGGTAGCTAATATACATTAACATTTGTACAGCCTGATGATGCAGGTGGGCCTTTGCTTATTTTTCCTTCCTGGATGCCTTTTGACAGGCAGGGGGAGAATGCAGGGCTTTGGGGTGCCAGGGGGAAACTTGGCGAAAACCTCTTTTCTACCCTTGCTCTTCTGCTCCATCCCTGTGGTATCAGAAAGGGGAGGGAGAATAATCCAACCATCCCTTTTCTGCCCTTTCCTGCTAACAGTGCTGCCATGGTCTGTCTGTCTTTTCTGGTAAGCATGGAAGGCCAAAGAGGCAATATGTCAAAATTTCAGTTTGGGCTGAGCAATATAACTGCACATGTCAATATGCTCTTCTTCCTTGTAAAATTGGGGAGTTTCTGCCAGCTTGCTGTCTTTGCAAGAAGTTTGCCGTTGCAATATGATTTTTCTCTACGAGTCTAATCTGTGCTATTGAATGGAATATGTTGTATTAATGGATTATTTCCCTGATGCTGAGCTCTCTGTGGTCATAAGTTTTGCATCTATAATTAGGGCTGGATTGCTTATTGTTTTCCTACTGAGTGAAAAATATAGTTTCTGTCAATAGATTTATTAGGGGAATTAGTTGCCAGGTGGTAAAAGACAGGTGACAAAAGGAAATCCAGAATCTCAAGGAGGAGTGTAAAGGAGGTCTTAGCTGGGAGAAGGTACGGGTACAGAAGTTTGAGTATTCTCTAGGTAGTTTGTCTCTGGTTACAGTTCATAATAAATCATTTTCTGAGGGGTTTTGAAACAAGTTACATAGGTAGTTTATCAGTCTAAGCATTGTCTTCATAGCTGAATTAGGGATACAGATTCCAGTAAGTCAGGGAGCCTGGGAACGGTAGAGTCTGGGTAAGAAGTTTTCATGTCTGTAGAGTTTTGAAGTACTTTCTTGTGAGTTCCTTTCCAAACAAGGCCAGATGCAGAAAGTATTCTTAATTGTTTGTTTGTTCCACCAGAGCTACCTGAGCAGCTACTTGAGCTAGAATTGTATATTGGAAAGTGCTGGAAATATTCCCCAGTCTTCTGGATTCAGTGTATGTGTCTGAGAGTTGTCCTGAACAAGGCAGCATAATCCCGTGGTTCATTTCTTCTGGGGAGGAATTGAAGCTAAATGAGGTTGAATTGTCAATACTGAATCTCAGGTGCCAGTGTGCTCCTAATACCACACAGATAATTCTCTGCATCCCGTTATCCGTGGGGGACAGGTAGGGGAAATACCTGGAAGAGAAGCAGAAGCTTTGCTTAGAAACGATCAACTTTCTGTGTGTCATCTCCCGTGGAGAAAATGTTGGGAAAGGCAAAAGGGATTGCAAAGGGAAGGAGGGTTAACAGAGGTTTTGACATTCAACACATGAAGAGTTGTGCTTCATGTCCATATCCTGAGAAAGGTCTCATCTGGGCAGAATATCAAGATTTTTTCCTCCTCCCTTTGCTGTTCATGTGTGCCCCTTATTAGTGCTGGAGGAACTAATGCCTTTTCTCTTCTGCAGCTGGAGGTGGAGATGAAGGTCCTGAAGTCTCAAGAGTGTACAGCTGAGCAAAGTACTGTCATCACCAAGGAGGAGGTTGACACGCTCAGGTAGGCAAAGCAAGGAGAAGGCTGAGAAGATTCTACTATTTTCGGTGGAACTAATGAGAAGGGAAATGCGCGGGGCAGTTTCACTGCGTGCTGTGGTTATTGCCATCTCATGGTAGAGCACCAGGTACAGGACCTCACCATGCCACAATGCCTGAAAAAGTATATGCGTATAGACTGCCTATGTACATAGGCTGCCTGCTATTCAGGGAACAGCACGGTAGCATCGATAGAACCTATTTTCCTTGTATTTTTGAAGTAGGATGTTCTTTTCCTGAGCATACTTTTTACTTTCCCGCCAGCTTTTATGGACATGAGAAGTCCATGAAGCATTAGCAGAAAGCCTCAGCCCCTGATCTTTCCTGCATTTCCATACTTTGTAAGCTTTTCTGTCTTTTGGGAGGCTGGAGGCTCTTTTCCTTTAATGTTTGGGGTCTCTTGCTCTCAGTTAATTCATAAAACTGGCTCCTGCGTCACTATTCCCCCTGTGGACTTTCTTTCCTGTGGAAACAGCATTGCTGTTTGTTTCTTATTTTGACCAAATCTCGACTGTAAATACAGGATCTGTTGGCATGTGTGTGAAGAGGTTTAGAATCCAGCTTTTCTGATACTGATGTGTGTGTAGCACTGAAGATAAAAGAGGGATGTTTCCCCTTGTGCATTGCTGCAGATGGCAGAGGGGTACCTGTTGTGATTCAGTGAAAGAGAAGTTACAAAACAGCGTTTCGGCAGAGGATACATGAGCATTTACAAAAGCTACAGTGAAGGCAGACAACTGTTCCATGTATTTATTAAAGCATTTACAGCTTCCATTCCAAAGCAGGGGACACAGTAAATACTGAGCCCAGAAAAGTTCATCTGTTTCTGAATGTTTAATAAAGTTCCTTTTATTTAAGCTGAGCAAATCAGATCTTGACAGGCTGAGTTTATTCTCAGCTAATGTAACACTTTGGCTGGAGTTTCACTTCTTAATTCTTTTATATTTTCAGCTCCATCGCTATAAAGCGTTACTGCCTCATAGGACTGAAAGCAAGATTTTGCAGCAAGCAGAATCTTGCAGAAAGCAGAAATTACTGGCCTGTACGTTATGACTTTGCTCTTGTGCTTTGCCTCTGGAGCTTGTTTTACGGCTTTGAAAGCCCAGTTCCATAGCAGCGGGGAGGTGTTTGAAAATAACACATGTTCAGCTAAGCTCTTCCAATACGTTTTAGGGCTGTACACCTAATCTTAGGGACTCACTTCTATAGTTCCCTCAAGGTGGTATAATAGTTCCGGAGACCCAAGGCATACATCTCCCTTTTTTTATTCTATCATATGTTTGAGTTCTGGTAAAGGATAGTATGCTATGGCTTCCCTTTTTCAGGGGGATAAACCTGTCTCCATCTGCTTTTGTGTATTGTGGATGTTTGTTTGACCTGAGCTCATTCAGGTTTTTCCTTTGCTAGGGTGCACTAGACCCTCTGAAACCTGATGTTTGTACTGCTGTGGAAGTATTCAGCATCTCCTCAGCAACATTAAACCCGTCACTCCTGATTAATAATATGCCCTTATATCAGTAAAGCCAGAATCCTGTTTGCTGCCTTCTGGGACCTGAAGGTTTTCAGAGTATTTCTACAGTACCTCCTCAGTCTCTCCCTCCCAGGGTTGGTATGGGCTGCAGCACCCTTTCATGTAGGAGATGTTCAGTCTCTTTATTTTCACCTCCAAGACTCATTATTCGGTGTTTATCTTCACTGAACAGCATTTGCCATCTATTAACTGAGCAGCTTCAGGGACAGCGTGTGTAGGGGGAGACAGCTGGATTGCTACATAGCCCAGGACCACTTCATATTGCACAAGGCTCTTGGCAGTGGGGATAGAGATGTCTGGCTTCACCCTGGATTAAAATCTATTTTCTGGGCAGGGACAAGTGGAGCTCACAAGTACCTGCTTGTTAAACAGGATTGTGGTGTTTGGTTCGGCTCGGCTCAAAGGTAGCCCTAAACTCCCCTAGGTAATGTTTTTCTCTGTTTTTAAAGAATTTCTTTGATTACTAACCTAATCTCTCTCCTCCTTTCATGAAATTGCGTCAAACCTTTCACACAAAGTATGACAGAAACACAAGCCTATTCCCAGTAAAGCCGTTGATGGTGCAGAGCTACTCTCCAGTGATGAAACGTACACTGAAAGCTGTTTCAGCAAAGAGGCTTTTGCAGTTGTTTCACGGTGATATTTTGTCTTTTCTTCTCTTTCCCATTTCAGTACCCCATGCTCCTGAGGCTATGGATGCATAGAGGCCAACAGTCCCAGGATCTAATTCCAGGCTGTTTCTTCTGTCGCTTTTTACTGAACCACTTTTTGTTGTTATGGCTGATTTAAGTACTTGTCCCAGACCCCGATGCTAGTTGTTTAGCTACAAAGCTGTTCCAAAAAGCATGGATTTGTTTGATTTTAATCACCCTTTTCACTGCTCAGCTCTAACAGTAAATGGCTTGGTGCAAAGTGTTCTCTTTCTGCTGGAGCTCTCTTTGCTGCAGAACTGGTAAGCCAGTCCCTGCTCCTTTTTCCTCACTGTTGACTACTATTACTGCTTCAGGTGTCTTCTCAGACTCTCAAGCACTCCATTCAGTATTGCAGAATCGACTCCATAATGATTTTTTTCTTATGCTTCTAGACGTAAGCCATCAAAGGATATGGTTGGGCCTTATTTTGTGTTTTCTGGCACCTTCTGTGCGTTAGACAAGAAACTGGACCAAGTTCTTTCTTCATAGAGGAAGCTCCTTCTCAAAGTAGCACAAGATAAATCACTATCTTCCCCCAGGCTTTTGGGGTTCAGGAATAATGTGCTGTCGTTCACGCCAGAGCAATCCTCGTGGCTCAGCTGGCTGTGTCCTCTCTGTACAGCAGAGGTGAATGGGGTAGCTGTGATTAAAGAACAGAAGGGGTTTGGAGGAAAACAGAGATTCATATGGGAGGGGAATAGGTCTGCTGTGCTCGTCATCCTCCTGTGTCCTTTGTGCGCCTCAACAGGACTGGTTTGCTCAATTTTATGTAGCTGCTAAGGAGGAGCGAGCAACGTGAGCTCCACTGTTATTCCTTCCTTTTATAGACTGCTGCCAGAAATTATTTCTGGCAGAAAACAGGGGGAAGAATGCAAACTTTCAAATTGGAAAGTGGGGAAAGAAATGCCACAGCTTATGAGGGAGTTATTTCCATTTCTGTAGTTTATTGTGGTCTTTGAAATCCCATTAACCTACAGTACAAATGCGTCTGGTCTTCTGGACTGAGCCCAGCCTCTCCAGTTAGCTGCTGTCATGAAGGAATGTGAAAAATAGGGGAAAACCAGCAGAAGCCAGCGAGGGGAGTCTGCAGAGCAGGAATGGACTGTGAGCCTCCAGGCATTTCCATATACACCCCATGGTTAGAAGCTAACTTCTGAAAACAAAAGCAGGAGAGACATAAAGGAGAAAAAAAATCCATATTAATCCCTTGAATCTGTATTCACCTCTTGTGAATGAATGAGAGCTTTTAAAAATGTATCTTTTGCTTCATTTTTCTTGAGCATGGAAAGTAAATTTTCAGTGAGAAACTAGAAAGACTTTATCAGTTTTTCCTCCTTCTCTTGAGAACAAAGTGCTCTTTCGTCAGACCTTTTATAACTTCAAATGTGAAACTCTCTCCCAGCATCATCGTTTCTGAAGAGACAATAAAAGGCAGTGCTAATGCTGTCATTTCTCACACTTCTTGCTGCTTCCTCTGAAATCATTTTTGTTTATATTCTGCAGATCTTATGAGAAGAAAAAGCGGTCAAACTGTTGAGTTCATGCACTGTGGGGTGTAGCAAAGCAGAGAGCATTTAGGCATTAGCACCTTTTAGAGGGAAGGTGGTAACTGCAGAAACTAATATTTCAGAACCTATAAATAAAAGTAATATATTTAAAAAGAACTTCACTAAAGACTTAAGTGGCAATGGCTGAAGGACCTTTTCAGCTGGAACAAATCTGAACTTTTTCCTTCTGCTGTCAAACTGCAACCCCAGTAAATCCTAAATGTTTTCTGTGGATTTAGTGACTGGGTAGAGTTACAGTAATTCAAAAGAAATTCATGTCCTTGCCAATGCCTATTAGTCACACTTGCTGGAATTCTGTCTGCTCTGCTCCTAACACCATCTCAATGCCATCTGGATCCCTTAATAGCATCTTCCCAACACATACATTTTCTGCTCCATTCAATAGTTTCCTGTTCAGCAATAGCTTTTCCACATGGCCATGTCCTCTTCGCAGATGGGGCCTCTGCGAGACATGTCCTCGTTGGCGATATCCGTGCTGCTCTACAGGCAATCACATAACACATCCAGGAACACTAAAAACAAATAAAAGAAAGGTAAAGGGGTGATGGTGGGGAGTTGTCACTGGTTAACTCCAGTGCAAAGCTCTCGACCAAGAGAGACTTTTGGAAGTGCCTAGATGCTGTTGAAAATCAAACAGATTCCCCCCGTCTTCCTTTCTAAAATAGGAGCAGCCTGGCCTTTGTCTCTAGCAGCTGTTGCTCACCATCTAAGCATTTTTTAGATAGACCGAATGCATATGGTGGGATGTCTCCTGATTCTCACAAGTGTCATTTCAGGAGACCTGAGGCTCTAGGGTTTTTGTGATTATTTTTTCCTTATTCCCCCTTCTAATTTGGAACAGTGAAACATGCAATGGAGGCAATATAAAGCTCAGGTTTTAAAAGTGGGAAAATCCACAAGTCAGAGCAAATGGCAGTGAATCTGTATTCTTGCACTAAGTTTGATCTTGTGAAAGGCTGCGGAGGTGGTTTGAATTTACCGTGTGCCTGTGGAGCCTTCAACTCTGGGTTAAGCTGTCTGCATGTGAGTGGGAAAAGTCTTCCAGAAATGCGAAGAGATCTTTGCCAGAGTTTAAATATTTTCATGTTTTCAAACCTCTGTATAGAGAAGTTGGTAAATTTTCCAGAAATTAATCCAAATGATTTTTCCCTGTATCACGAAACTTGAGAATGGTGTCAGTATTTCAGAAAGTAACTGATGTTTCTTCCTCCCTCGTGCTGCAAGGCTGCTTTTAAAACGGGCGCCAGCATTCATTCCAGGCCAAACATTAAGTTGATAGATGGTTGTGCTGTACCCAGATGTTTCTGTACTCTGCTTTTTGTGGTTCTCACATGAATTTATCTTGGATTGTTCTCCCTATCTGAAAGTAATAAGTTGAGGCATGCAAATTGGTGATAAAATAGCATCACATATCTTGTGCAGATGTCCCTGGACAGAGAGAGCACAAGGTGCACGCAGACTGGATGCTGGCGCATCCCAAAGCGGTACACAGTTGGCCCTGTACCTGAGTTTACATAAATGAAAAAATTTGAGTGCCAAACAAGTAAATATTTTTCAATATTTGACTGCCATATCTTAACCACCAGCTGCAAATGCTTTGCTGTGTTTATATATAGATAGGATTTCCCTTGCTTCTCTCTCTTTGCCATTGGGAAGAGTTCCCCAGGGCTGGAAAGCAAAGCACAAACTGTTTGCTAATGGTTCTTAATGCTTTCCCACTGGAGATCCAGGACACTTAACAGTGTTAAAAATAGGTTAGAAGAGGGATAAGTAGCGAAAGCGTTAGTCAGTCCTAAAAACCTCTCTGGTGCAGAGGTTACAGCAATGTTCCCGGTCCTCAGCGCGGAGAAAGCAGCAAGTTTTGTCTCTGAAGGAGAGCAGAGCCGAGGCAGTGTTGGAGGGCAGCTCCCCGCGCACGGTGGGAAACCCCACGCTGTGTCGGGAAAGGAGGATACCCCGATAGCCGGGGTACCGCGAAGGAGCAGGGAGCTGAGGGATGAGCCCAAGGGTGAGCTCACGGGGGAGAGGCCGTGAACTTCAGCCACGCTCGCAGGAGCTCTCGTGCGTGCTGCCGGTCGCAGAACAGCGGTCCGGGTATGTCTGCCGCCTGACTGTGAGCACCCTGGGCTTTGAATCGTCGCTGTTTCTTCAGTGGGTCACGAAGGGCACGAACGAATTATTAAATCTTAAAATTGCAGGTGAAAGAGCACAAAAATATAGTGACTTAAACCTACTCTTGTTACAGCTTGCTTGTGTCTCTGATCTTTGTGAAGTGTTTTCTGGTGGCTGCTACGAATGATTTTTAAAGGGCAACTAAGAGGCCTGAGCTTAAACTTCCATATGGAGAGAAGTTCTGCAGGCAGATAATGGCAACATCACAGTCTATTTGGGAGGCTGGATGGGGAGAAATTTGTTCTAAATTAAAATTCAACATGTCAAGTATGGAGAAAGTACTGATGAGAGTCCTGTGTCTGGCTCTGACCTTTCAGTAGCTGCTGCACTGTTGCTCCTCAGAGAAAAGCATTGCTCTTCTTGTGGCCTGCTCTGCAATCTATTTAGAAACATGCTATTAAAAGCACTAATTCCATTTTGAATTTCCATTTTTTCCGACCTTTTCAGTCTCCTGCTTCTTCAGCATCCTCCATCCCCACTGGCTTTGTGTCTCTTCTGGAAATTATTGATGATCTTTTTTAATGGCCTAGACAATGCTAAAAGCCGTTCCTCGGCATTTTAGAAGCTTCCAAGAGTGAAAAAAGATTATACTTTTTAAAATATCTGAAAATTACCAGCAGGGGTCGGGCTTACAAATAATTTAAGCAATTGAAGCTGCATATTTTTAAAGGAGACATTTCTGTGCTGAACATGTTGTAGATCAACTGACTTCTAAGGAAAAGTTTGTAACTTTTGCCCAGTGAATAGGAGAGATGACTTCGTTGTACCTGAAATTTCTGTTGCGTAATTTTGGGATATTGGCAGGCGGGTGCTTTCTTTATTGTCACGGCACAAGGATTTTCAGCTTAATATAGATCATTTAATAGTTAGTATTATCAAGCAAGATAATTAATTTTAAAAAAATATTCTGGAAAAGGATCCTGAGAAAATTGAATTGAAAGATCGATGTTAATATGCAGTAGTTGCACAGTTAATCCCAGGAAGTTAATGTGAAAGGTGAGTTTCTTGAAGCAGCATTAAGGGGTTTGTACTCTGTACTTAAATGCAAGCAAAAATGTTCTATCGAATGTTTTGTAATAATATCCCCTGCCTAACAAGTTTGATAGAGTTCTCTGAAGGATTCAACAATCATTTGGCTAAGGCTAATATGGTTGATATAATACATTTGACCTTTCAAAAAGCTTTGAGCCAAAGGTCACAAAGAAACTTCACTCTGATGGAATAAGAAAGAAGGTTCTTTCTTGGATTAATAAGAATATAAAAATCACAGAGGGCTGGCTGGTCCCTGTGTACTGTCTGCTGGGATGGCTGGTGGTGGATGACCATGCAAATAGGGCAAAGCTACTGGGGTACTTTGCCAGAAGGCTCTCCTAGCTTCTAGTGCCTTGTCTCCAGGATTTCTGGAGCCAGAGATAATATAACGTCTTTCTACTTTGTAAACCTTGATGCATTTTTGTTCCATTAATTTCCATATGTAATACAAATTTAAAAGATGGAAAATCAAAGAATAAATGTTTTCTCAATACCAAGGGTTTTCCACTAGGTCCTAGAGTGGTTTTTATTGGGAACTTGTTGTCCAATGCAAAGAGGTGTTTGTGAGTAGTGAGGTGACAGAATTTGAGGTAATATGAAATTATTCAGCTTATCAGACTGTTCAGAGTTTCAGAAGAATCTTAGGCTGCTCAAGATGGGAAATGAAGTTGTACGTCAATAACTGCAAAACCCGTGTACATAAGAAAAAATGCCTTTACTTTTACTCCCACAATAGTGGGCTCTAAATGAGCTGTTATCACTCAAGAAAGAGATCTTACATTATTGTGAACAGTTTTCTAAAAATGTCAGGTAAGTGCTCCTCAGTTAAAAAGACAAATAGAATACTAGGAATTATTGGAAAAGAAGTTGAGAACAAACCAGAAAGCCTCATTATACCACTGAATACATCTGAGTACTGTTTCTAGTTCTAGCTTTTCTCATAGCAAAAAGTCTATATAAAACTTGAAGAAGAACAAGGAAAGGCAATAAAGATGAGCAGAAATATGGAAAATCCTTGATGTGAGGAAAGACTAAATTGAGATTCTTCAGGAAATAATAGAGGAGGCCTGTAAAGTGGTATGGAGAGGGGAGTATGGTACACTTATTCACAACTTTTCATAGCAGAACTAACAGGCCCTCAGTGAAATAATCACATGTGAAGTATAAACCAAAATGAACTAATTTTTCATACAGCGCATAATTAAGTTGTGGAACTTACTGCCAAGGAGTATTGTGAAGGCCAAAAGTATAAATCAGATCAAAAAGAGATTTGATGCGCTCATGGAGATTTTAGCTGTTGGTGGTCATTAAACATGATCGTCTAGACTCAGTCTGTGGTTCAAGAAGTATCTAAGTTGGATTTGCTTTATATTGAAGTTGTCTATTTTTAATATACTTTTACAAATTATATTTTCATCATACAAACTTGTATCTTTTAGTCATGTTTTAACTGCTTCAGTAGTGCGGCTTTGTGGTACCAAATACAGGAATAATCTGATACTGCTTGTGATTTCATGTTTTACTTGATTATTTGTGGTGGGACTGTGCAGGGACACAGTGTCTATTAACTTCCCCTTCTTCTCCAGGCTGAAAATTGAGGAGCTGGAAGCTGAACGCAGCAAGCTGGAAGAGGAGAACAGATCTCTGGAAATGAAACTGGAGAAGCTAACTCTGCAGGTAGGAAATGTGGAGGTCCAGAGCAGCTGGAGAGCCTGATGTGGTCCATTCACCATAGCTCTTCTAACAGATGTGCCAGAATGCTCACGGCATGCAACTTCACTTCCCTCAATCTGGGCAAGGCATTTCTCAGAAGCCTGTGCAAACTGCACCAACACACCTGTATCTCTGACTGTGTTATTGGAGTGTTTTGATGTCAGGTGCAATCACACAAATGCAGTTGTCTTTTTCAGTGCCTTTGCCTAGAACCTCTTCTTTTTCTTCTTGGAGCCTTAAAAACTGTTCCATTTGAAATAACTCCACTACCATCAGTTGTCCGTCTCCAAATTCATTTGTGCCAAAGTGGACATGCAGACAAGGCTTAACAGCACGGAGCTGATATGAAAATTTAAGCTCCATTCGTACTGAAGACTCCACTGCTGCTATCAGCGATGGAGACCACCAGTTTGTGGCCTCATTAGGTAGTAGTTTTCTAAGCCAGGAAGCATCAGTGCTATTGAGAGGACGACACGGCAGCATGTCCAGGCCACAGAGATGGAACACAGAAGGAGTGGAGTCAGGACAAAAGGGTGTGTTTCTTCTGCTGTGCTGCTGTGGGTGTTTTACCTTTTCCTGAGGTAGTGCTGTCCTATATGGCAGAAGGTCTTCAGCTTCTCACTCTGGATAGATCTGTGAAGTCTCACCCTCCTTGAAGGAGGGCAAGGGCACCTGCAGCAGTTGAGGGGACTGTCTATTCAGCTTGCTTTCCTTCTGGGAACAGCTTGCCTGTGCAGAGGAGGGGCATGGGAGTTGCTTCAAGCTTTTATAGTGTTCCCTGTTTGAAAGGTGCTGGAGCAAACAAGAACCTGAGCCTGTTTGTTTAATCAAAGCCCATCCTGCTATGAACAGTGTTATCTCTCCCTTCTGTTCTCTCTGATATGTGGAAGAATTTGGCATTGTAGCATTTCATTCTCTTAATTTTTCTTTCCTTCTCTCTTCTTTTTTTTCCATTTTTGTGTAAATTGCTTCATGGTAGAAAACCTGCAGGTTTGAAATTACCCAGATTTCAGACAGACCATTGATTTTATCTTGACACCTATTAGAGGCGAATCAAATCTTTTTTTTTTTTATTACCAATTCCTAGAGACAGGGGAAGTGACAGCTTTGATAAAGCAGGGAGCTAAGAGCTGCTGAGCATCTCTGCTGAGCCATGTTTAGTGTGAAACCTGTCACCCGGCTCTCCTTTAATTGGTTTTCAGTCATCAGAAGGAGATGAAAGCTTTGGGCTGCTGTTTGGATGCTTAGGTCTCCAACAAGCACAACAGCAGCTTTGGTTTCAGAGCAGATTACAACTCACTCAGGTCACATTTAATGTGCCAACATTGCCTTACAATGGGTGTTGGCTTTCCAAGAAGGCCTGACCGGAGGAATTCCCTATTTTCTTTGTGATATCTCAAGATGCTCTGCTTTGTTTGCTCATACTGCTCTTGAGATGCCAAAACACCAAGTTTTTTAAATTGCACGTTCAAAGAGGAAAGGTCTGAAGTCTTCAGTGTAGTTTTGCTAATTGTCTGTCTTCTCGACCTCAGTAGATGAGATCAGCAGCAGCTGCCATTTGGATAGCTGAGCTTTCACAGTACAGAAAAGTAATGTGGTGATAGGAACAAGATGGAACCTTCATACTGTGGTAAAGCTACTATACAATAACAGTTGTACTGTTCACAAAAAAGGCTTTGAAAGCTTGTCACAGGATCCCCATGACCTGTCTCATTAATGGTGCTCGCTGTTTGAATGCAATATTTTGCAGGTCAGGGCTTTGTGGAAGGAGTGGGGGAGAACAGGAATGACCTGCAGATAGAGCAGAGTAAAAATTGTATGGGAGGGATGAGATAACATGTAGGTGTGGAAAAAGAGAAGGTGGTCACCTGGCTTAGCGGGTCTAGGAAAGGGAAATTTGCCAGTCCCCCAAGAGGCTAGTTAGTGAGCTGAATTAAGGTAATCGTGCTCTTGCATCTGCTTTGCCAAGGCTGAGGACATGGCATTAATTCTTTATTTAACAGGAGGTAGCTCCCACCTTCCTTAGCTTCTCACTTTATTTGTGTCTTAGAAGACTGGATGCCAAAAGCACCTTCTCTGAAAGAGGAGGAGTATAGAGGACAGCATAAATAGAGGAATATATAAGCTGAATACTGAAATGTCAGTATTGATCAGTGTGTGCCTACCTGAGTGGTCAAGATTTGAGAACTCCTCAGAGGGGAAAACATCAGCCTTCCCATTTTTATTCACCTTGAGAATCAAATATCTTGACTGGCCAAGCTTAGAATGACTTTTTTTATAAACACATTGGAAGAAGGTTCCTTACAGTGGGAACCCACTAAGTTAAGGATAAGCTTAGAAATTCACCTTTTCTATCAGTACTGAGAAAATACACTGAAAATATTATTGTACACTCAGATAAGGTCACTGAAATGTTGCTAGTTTGACATGTTATTTATTCCCATCTCTGAAAGAAATCACTGGGAAATGATGGGTTAAAATAACATCTCTTTATCACAAAGGGAAAAAAGGCAAGACAAACTTCATATACAGAAATCACAAGAAAATTTTACTGAGGAGAAAGATGATTGAAATTACAAACATGGGAAAAGCATGGCATCAAATGAAACAAAAGTGTAAGAGAAAGTAGGGGGTGACATTGAACAAGGTAGGATGAGGGCAATTTCTGACAAATCTTAATCTGCAGTTTCTTCTTTTTTAAAATAAAATCTCTGACGTTCTGGAATTGTATCTACCAAATGAAAGATACATAGAAGGGGTGTATTAAAGTTGTGAATTTGGAAGAGGAAGAGGCAGGATGTAGAATTAAGGCTTTGACTGCTTTACACTGGACTGAAGTCTGTTGAGTTCACAAAGCTCGTGCAGTGAATGTAATCTAGGGAGATACGGCTAATATTTGGTAATTAAAACCGTCAATGTTTGACTGGATTGATGTGTGGAAAGGAGTAAAGTTTCAAAAATGTTTGCCTCCTCTCGCATCCTTTTGTATCTGAGTATTGGCACATGAATTTTGCTCATTTCTGCTGTGGCTGCTGATAACAATAGCCCACTTTGTGAACTACAGGACCCTGATGGACCGGCCAGAGGGCAAGCGAGCAAGTGGAAATGTACTTTTGTGTTAGTTGTGTGATTCACGCTCCCTGAGCTCAGTATTAGCAAATAAAGAAACTGAGATACTGATAGCTATCCGCAGCAGTGTATGTAACATCTGACATCTCTTTGTATTCTGTGCTTGTGTGGGGACAGCTTGAATTATGGCTGAAGGTGCTTTCCACCTCCACACACCCCTTTTTCCAAAACCCCTTGGCTCTTGACACCAAGCTGCAGGCTGCATTGATTTTCCTTCACTGGTATAAAGACTTTAGCATGGATATTACTCACTGGTCAGGTCTTTACTGCTAATAAAAACCTCAGATTACAAAAACACAAGAAATGTTGGAACTGTAGAGAAATGACACCATGCTGAGAGTGCCTCCCCATTGCCCAGGACATTATCTTAAGAAAAACATTTGAACTGTGGCTCAGGAGAGGGATTCAAATAATATATGAAAAGAGTGGGTTTAACCAGACAGTTTTATCTCCTCTCCCTTACCCTTCTTTCTTTCGATGAGGCAAAAAAGACTTCCAGGAAGGCAAATGTATGGTGGGCAGACTTGCTGAGATTTCAGTTGAAAGGTTTGGTTTGTTTAGTTATCTGAAATGATCTGGACCATCTTCCCGAGCTGGTGGTGGAAAAGTGCAACTCCATGCCAGGAACAAAAGAGACTGATCAAATCAGTGCTTTTCGGATAAAGTGGGAGGAAAGACTTGTGAGGAGTGTTCAATTAGCATTTCTTACTGCTAGGAGCCTTGTGTTTACAGGCAACCAAGCGGATGTGAAGTGTTCCTTATGCAAATACTACTCTCCTGCTTTTCCTGCTCTCCTCTACTCTTCGAGCTGAAGGAGAAGAGATTCTTCAAGTTTGGCTGCTTCAAGGAAGATTGATTAAAATCAGCTGCAGTTTGACTTAATTGGATCCATTTGCTTGGAGAGGGAGCAGGACTAGTTAGAAGTCCTTGTAATTAGTTCACAGCTGGTTGGTGAGGAAAATGAAACTCCAGTTAGAGTTCAGATAAGTGGATCTGTATGGATAAAAGGCAGGGAGATGTTTTTTTACAGTGAGATGTATTTGGGCTTGAAAATTGCCTCTAGTCCCATAGCCAAGGTAGCAGCCTAAGCCCTTTGAGCGTGTCCATGTGTATTTATGAGGCTAAATGGAAGGAGTCTTTATTTTCTTGCTTGTTTCTGAGTAAAAGGAATAACCTGTGGATGCTGGCAGTCAAGGAAACCTGAACAGGGTTACAGAAAGCTGGGAGAGGATCTCGGGGACTAGGTGAAACACTACCAGGGCGGTTTGGCTGGGTGAAAGGTTCATGGTTTGGCACAAACTCTGAACTGATCAACTTTGAGTCCAATGCCCCCGGTCGCGGTAGTAACTAGTTGTGTTTAGCCCTTCTGCCGGTCAGTAATATGACAGCAACACTCATAAAAATGCAATATTATGCATACATATTGAAATAATTGATTTTTGCCCATTATCTCAAAGACCTCAGAAAGAGTTGACTAGCTACATAGTACGGGGACAGTCATCAGAAAACTCTCCCCAGCCAGAAGCTGGTATTTATGCTAAATTTTGCTGTCAGAATAGAAAGGACTAAATTCCCTGTTACAGTGTCCATGAGGGAAGTGCCTGAGAAAAGCATACTCTACAAAGTATTTGGGGGTATTTTTTCGTGCTGGCATGACTTTATTCATGTGTTTTGAGGCATTCATTAATGCACGTGCAAGTTCCTTTCTAAATATCTAACTTTGCTATTGTTATCGTCCATTTTACATTTTAAGATATTAATCTGGTTAAATCTTAGTTTCTTCCAGGCTTTAAATTGATTATTTTTGTACAAATTAAAGCATAAACCACTTGTCCACTTCGGTGGTAGTTGTGTTGTAGCTGTAATGATTTGAAGATAAGAAATAAGCAAGTTCTGCAAGCAGAAATATTATCATTTTTTTAGTAAGAGTAATTGACGTAATCGGTAAAGTTAGATACAGATAGAGCGGGTGTCTGAAGGTTTGTCCTATTTGTCTACTTTAGGCCATTTTAATTGTCCTAAGCTAGCATGGACTTGTGGTGGTTGGTCCCACCGAAGCAGGAGGCTCTGTGCAGGGGAGGCTCTGCAGGGAGAGCGGGTGGCTGCTGTCTGCTGTATCAAGCTCTCCAGGAGGCAAATGTCTATGGACGGTGAAGGTGCTGGGGCATCCAGAGTGCTCTCATGTTTCTGTTTTCCCTTCCCTCTGCAACCTTTGTGGTTGGGCTAGTCTCTCTGTTATCCTGGCGCTGTGTTTTGAGGGACTAACAAAACGTCTGGGAGCTGTACCCCAAGCGCAGGTTCCCCTGTGTGGTGGACAGGGAAGGTTTCTGCTCTGTAAGCATTAATGACTCATTTTATCATTAGGACTTTGGCAGCCAGGCAGTAACTAGCTTGGAGCTGAGAGCCCAAGGCAAAGTTGAGGTCATGTAACAGTCTAACTGTTCATTATGTGACCAGTAAAGAATGATGAATGTGAATCATTTACACTGTTATAAAACTTAAAGGGACATTGTCAACCTTTCAAGGTTCCCTAATTGACCTCTCAAATGCTCACGAGTCTTCTTTCTGGATTATCTCCCTGCTTTGCCTTTCACAAACTTCCTTCCTGTCCTTTTTCCTTCATCTGTGCATACTGTGTCCTCTGTGGCACAGCTGGTCATCATTGAAAACCTCAGGTGGTCAAGTTCAGCCCTTTTTTTTTTTTAAAAAAAAAAGTGGTTTGGGCAAACCACTTGGCATCTCTTCAGTCAGGTATAGCTTTTAGCAAGATGTAGGAACAAATTTGTGTGTGCTTCAGAGGGATTTAATTATGAGATAGTATAGCTGAGAACATGCAGCTGAGGTGCTACCCAAATGAATGCGAGGGAAAAGAACTTCCCCTATAATGTGCCTATAAATCGTGCTAAAAGGCTTACATGTGTTATTTGGGAGAAAACGTCATGTATCTTGTGCCGTGTGGATTAAGTACTGAAGAAAGTCCTAGAACCGGTGTAAAATGGAAGGAGTGTAGAACCTGCTATGCTCGAAGCCTTGAGGGCTACGTAATGCTGAATTAGCTGGGCTATGCAAATATTTGTACATGTTAATTCTGAATACATTGCAGTTATTAGAATTAACAGGAATTAGAAACGTTCTGTGGGAGCAGAGAGAAGAAGCATAAACATGTCATCAAGTTGTAGATTTGTCATTAGGTGGTTCAAGGAGGAGCTGCTTCATGGCCTCAGTGGCCCCAATAAATGTGATGTGCAAAGTGGATGTCGAATAGAACAAGGACACACGCATTACAGACTTGCTAATGTTTGTTAACATCAGGGACCAGAAGTGCATAGATTCACATTTGTGCAGGGAAATTTTACCAACGTGCCCTTTAAAAAAAATTTTTTTAACAGAATTTGCACATTGAATATTAAACACCTGAAGCTCTATAAATTTTACTGCCAGCGCTAACGCCGTATTGTTTATTTCATGCAGCACCTTTCTCTAAGTTCTGCGGAAACTGATTAACATTTGCATAATACATTTAACACAAAAATCTATAATAAATTCATTAATGTACTTCTGCCACTATCCCTAAAAATATCAGCAGTTGTATGGCATCACACAGCTCATTAGATGAGCAGAAGGGGAGGAAGGGTGAGTGCTGGGTTTCCTGAACAGCTCTGAAACAGGGAAAGGTCAGTGTGCTACACGTCAATACCTGAGCAGCAACGCGGGGAGCTCAGAGCAAGTAGAAAGAGAGCTGGGGCAGGGGAAATGTCCCGCTAGAAAAGGTCGCTGTACCAGTACACATGAAGCAGAAACTTTAAGAGATGGCATCCATCCTAGAGTAGAAAAAACAGTGATGAGCACAAAATGCAGATGAGGCTGCTGCTACACTGAGGAGAAGGTTGCTCCTGCAGTGCATGTATTCTGCAGGCGGCAAACACCAAGAAATTGTTCAAGTCCTGCTGCAGTACAAGAAAGCTGTCTTGAAACGAGCCTTTATTTTCTGAACAGGTATTGCAGAATGAATGGTGAGGTTTTAAAAGTTATGCAAAACTTGGTTGCATGGCAGGAGGTCACTAAACCGCTATATCTGGGGGTATTATCTGTGTGTGTCCTGCTTTCATGAAAAGGAAATATGGTGACAGAGACACCACTCTGTTAGTGTTCTTGTAGGGTAAAAAGACCAAGGATGTAAGAAAATTAGTAATTTCAGCTACCACTACACATTCTGACACACAGTTGTGTTTATAAAATGCCCCACCCAACAACTTATAATGCTAGCCAACAAAGTAGTAGTAAGCAACTACAGAAGGCTCCTATGCAAGAAGAGCATTTCACTGACTCCCCAGAATCCTGCTGCAGGTGAAAGCCAAGGCTGAGGAGACAGACACAACCATTTTAGAGAGACTTCACTTTTAAGCTCCTCTAATCTTACTTATCACACAGCAAAGAAAAAGCAAAGTTTCAGGAAATGATAAGAATGACTGTCCCTTTATAGTTTTCTGGTTTTTTCTCTGTAGTCATTTGATGGCACGAATTAGTTTTCAATTGTTCTTTCTTCATTTTCTGTTATTCTTCTGCTGCTTTGAATTCTGCTGCCATGTGACAGAAACAAAACAAAAATGTCGTTTAGACCCATGCAGGGAAAATAATGCCTGGCAAGGTTTGTTTACTGAAGCTTTGTGCTTTTTCTCAGATTCCTATGAATACCACATCCATAAGTTACAGCTCTCTCCACGTTAGGCATTTAGCTTTTCATTACTCCTTGTCATTTCAGCCTTTGTTTGGTGACTAATTATTTTCAAATTTTTGATTAAAACAAAGTAATAGGTCACAGTTTCATGCTGTCCTTGTCTTTGCCACTTCTGTTGTGGTCTGGCTTTTTGCCACTGGTCTCTGTAAAGTCAAAGTTTTCAGTAATATTCTTCAACAGTTTTATTCTTCTGATAAGGAGACTTTGGTTATGGTGCAGGATTTTTCCTCTGCTACTTGGTATCCAGAAAACTTGACACCGTCTCTGAGAGACAGAAGACCAGGATGTGTTACCCAGATTATGGAAAAAAAATGAAGTCAGAGTTTAGCCAATTTTTTTGTGTGTGTGTGATGAAGAGAAGAGGAAAATCTGCTGGTTTCATGTCACAGTGAAGAGTGGGCAGTAGTTGTAACGATGTTAAAATATGAGAAAATGGGGAGATGCTCTGAGTTGAGCCACTGAGGGAGATGGCAGTGTGCATCAGAGAAATACATTTTCATTATGTGACCTCTGTGAGGGGGATTCAAGCGTGTGAGATGTTGATGTGTTATCTTACATATCCCAGAACACTTCCCTTTGATCAGACCGACCTACCACCTATTTGATGCCTGGAGGCAGAGATCTACATAAAGAAAATGGGTTTCCCCCAAAGAATTTTATCAAATAGTAGAAGGGAAACTTGACATGCCTCTGTCACTCGAATGCTTGGCATTGTGCAATTCGATCTGCGTTCTAGGCTTGCTAGGGATCGGGGCTCGTGATGTACCTGGGGAGACCCAGGGGTGAAAGTGGGGAGAAGTAACACCCCGACGCCAGAGCATCTTTGCCAGCACACCCCGAACGCAGTCAGATCACGATACTGTCTCTTGCCAGTCTGTTTCCAAATTTCCCTCAATTTTCATTTGCTATTGTTTGATAAGACTCTAGAGAGACGTAGATCCAGACAAGTTGAAAAAAAGTAATTGTTTTTGACAGCTTTTTTACGTATATTTGAAAGACAGGTAACAGTAGAATGGAAAATGATGCTTAATTTGGGTAGAAGGGCTATTCTCTTTAAATGAGGATAGACAGTCAGGATGGCAGCATAAGTGAAACACCATGGAAAGAGCATCTTCTTTGTATCTTTTTTTAAAAATCAGTGGTGTCACATGAGGCGGTTCTGTCTGTACAAAGGAGTGGTGGTGTCTGTAAAGCCCAGTTGTGTTAAATACAGATGGGGGGTTCCCAGGTGACCCAACACATCCGTGTTTACCCAAGCATGGGGTTCAGCTCCACCAGGAACGTTGCTGCTTCCCCTGCTCAACATTTAAACCCCGTGTATCTTGAATAATACAGAAACTGTGCCCGTTCTTTGCATTTTTGGCAGGACATTTAAAATGAAATAAAAAGTCCCTGAAAACTATTGTGCATGTTGGACACAACATAAGATGCTCAGCTGAGATTGTGACCTTTCAGAACAAAGACGCTGCTTTTGAAAAGGGGGTTCATTGTGTTTCTGGCTCTAGTAAGATGAAAAACTTGAAAAAACAGTAACATGAAGGCTGTGCAGCAAGGACGAGCTCCACAGAGATCCTCTCGTGTATTTTTGGTTGTTTTCCAGTGGATACATCCTTTCTCTCTGTGCAGTACTACCACAGTTGCAATCAGTAGTAATTACAGACATTTTCTCATTTTTATGAGTAGGGGGATGTGAAAAGCTGTTGGCAGGGCAGTCTCTGCAAGGGAGCTCAGCTGTGGAAGTGCTTTCCCTGTAGATCCATCACAGCTAGAGTTGCTGACCTTAAGGTTATTTCCCTAGGAGTCAGAGCTCGCTCATAGGTTGATCTGTTCAGTGTGAGAGGAAAAGTGTCATTAGATATGTGTGAGCTCTTATGATTAATATTGTCATGGTGCAGCAGCCTGAACATTTAAATACAACACCAGGGAATTTAATTTTTTTTAGGTATATATGTTTGCAGACAATTATTAAAATGCATGCTGTTGTATTTATGTGTAGATGTGACTTGATGTATACGGGTGTAAAATAGGGAATGTCACCCTGATTGTTTCAACGGAATCTGACTAGAGTGTGGTCAGAGGGGATGGTAAAGGTGACCGAATGGAGAGGGAAATAACTGCTCGGGATGGAGAACAGACGGAGGGTGTGGGTTGGGAGTTCTTCCCTGGATATGCTGTAGCCGTGGCAGTTGTCAGACTGTTCCCTTAAGGTTCAAAGAAGTTGAAATGAAAGAGGTGGCAATATCGTAGACATTCATTAGGGTCCTCTTCAGGTGGATAGTGGGAAGGAATAGTGATTGTATAACATATGAAATGGTTTCCCTGGTGCTGCCTAGTGGCTATGCTGTGGTGGCATGTAGACACTAACTTTGAGGCCCAAGTAATTTGGGGGTTGAATGTATAACGTCTTTTGGCCTTTCTGCTTTCCCAGGGTCTCTGATATCTTCTGAGTATGATGCTGCTGTTCACACTAACCACTTAGAAGACAGATCTGCACCTGGAGATTTTTGTGTGGTCCATTCTCTCAAGCATCCTAGAGAAGAAAATACTGGACATACTGCAAAACTGACCCATTGGTCAATTCACCAGCATATTCCTCTTGAGCCTACCCTTTCATCCCCCTGTCTCAGCTCTTTGGCTATTCTGTTCAACTTAATGCTCTGTACCAATGTTGCGTGCTTCCAGGGGATCAGAAAGATAGTCTGAGTCCTTTAGATATGTGTGAAAGTTGGAGATGATGCCCTTCTACCGATTTACTCAACGATAGCTTGAAAACTTGTTACGGGGCAAGGCTGCTTCTGAAGTATTTATTTCTTTAGGCAGTCAGATCAAGACAATGTTGAATTCACTGCTTGGAGCAGTTAACTCAAAGCCCTTCAGAATCTGGTAGGTTGCCCCATAGCCATTCCTCTTATTGTTTCAGGTTATCCATAAATCTCTTATTCTGGTAAATTCTAAATGAAGAGATGACTCTCCTCATCTAGAAATGTTTCGGTGCTGCTTGAAGTCTCCTTGTACCAACAGAAAAAAACAATTGAGCTTTGAGCTTGAACTGAGAGACAGATAAGATCACCAGGAGATTTCCACAGCAAATGCAGAATATATTCTTCTCTAATGGATTTTTAGTGCCGTCTGGCAAGTAATTGAATTGCTTGGGTAGAAAGGAAGAGGGGCCTGGGTTGCTTTTTTTGTTGTTTGTTTGGTTGTTGAAAGCTCCCAAATTTTGTGAGGATAGGAAGTGAAAGGTGGTTTCTCTGTGTGACCCAGGATGTCTGTCAGACATAGGGGAAGCTAATTAAAACGTCACTGTATGTACATGAGGGTGATGAGGCAGAAAGGACTGATCACTTCCTTGGTTCAAGGGACTTGTCTGTGTCTTTACTTCTATCTACTCGCTGTGAAATCTGCAAGTAATTCATGCTCTGGGGGTAGGAATGAGGCCACTGGGTAAATCTGGCTGCTTTCTCTCTCTGGAGTAAAGCAGAAAATAAATTAAATCCCTTCTTGCTTTACTGCAATTACTGAGGCAGTCTCACTCCAGCTGGGCAGTAGCGAGGATGCTGTTTCCTGCTGTCCCACCGTAGTCAGCACTGCTACTCTCCGTGTCGCCGGACCAAGTGCTAGGAGAGGTTACCACTGGGTCATCTGGGAGGTTTCCACAGCCTCTCTGGTTCAGTGCATAGCATGTGAGGGGACAGAAGCAAAGCAGCATCCTCTTCTTTCCCATCCTTTTGTTTAAAAGTACGAAGTATGTCCTGGTAAGCCAAGGGAATGACGGAGAGAGATAATAACACATCCTTTGGTATATTCTTTGGAAGCACTCGGGTGGCAAAGAGGTGGTCCAAGCCGTACAGCCTGCATCATTGAAAACCACTGAACAACAGCAAAAGATAAAAAAAAAGGATGATCATCATGGAAATTGCTATAATGGTAAGATAATTAGAACACAGAATGATTAACATTAGTCAGTGTGCTGCGTTGGCAAGGACTGTGCAAGTTGACATAATAGGCCTCTTCCACACCAAACGTGTGGGTTTTCAGCATTCGGCTTAACACTTTCGTGTGACTTTAATAGAGTTCACAACTGTGAAATAGGCATTTGGTTCTCATGTAACGTTGCACGGTACTTTTCCTCTCCTATGGCTACTAGAAGGACCTTCTTGTTTTCCCTTTTGTGTCTGCTGATTACTGAAGGGTAAAAGCCACTTTCACCATGGAGTCCTTCTACATTGTTTTGAATGATAGCCAGATGTGAACTCCTAAAGTGTACTCTTCCTGTTGTGCCTGAAGAAAATGGACTTCCCTAAAAAAACATCTCTCTGAATTGTTTCAGAAAATGATTGTCTTCTTCTCAAGGAGAAAATAGAAGGATTCGGGAGATCCAATATTGACATTGTCTTCTAAAAACACTTTTATAAATGTCTAATGCATCAACAGCCTCTGCCTGTTTGTTCTCTTTACCCTAACACTTGGAGATTCCCCCTGCCAGCCTTCATGTGTGGGCCCCTAGTAAGTCCCTTTGATTTGCCAAGACTAAACTGGTGCAAGAAGCTAGTTTAAGCACCATGTTTAATCACTGTTTTTGTAGCCTGATAGAGTCTGGAGCAAAACTTTGAATGCAGAATAACCTCAGTGAGCCCCACGTGGTCCGCCGTCTCTACCAGTTGTTGCAGACCGGTGAACATTTGTTCTCCTTGACTGCTAGCAACCCCTCTTGCTCATGGACCAGGTCATTTGACATTTTGTCTCCCTCCATTTTCACTGGTTGTTCCAGGATCTGCAGTGGCTTTCCCCTTGCCGTGCTTAGACGTTGGCTGGTGGCTGTTGTCTGCTATCTGTGTTGGGGCACTCGCGGTAGCACAAGCTTGGCTTTTCCCCCTGCCTCTGAACTGACGTGTGGAAAACACTCAGCACGCTGCAGAGATCAGGCACATCCTTCATTACAGCTGATAAAATCTGATGATGCTTTGTGGCAGAAAGTCCCCTGACCTCAACAGTGCTTGTCTTCCTCTCACCCCTTTACTATGTAAATAAAAAACATTTTTTCCTTAAAGAGTGGGAGGGTGCACTGCCCAAATTCCCCTTCTCTGCCCCGGTGTGCAGCGTGCAGGGGCTCTCGGGTCTCTGTAAGCAAGGGCCATCAGAAAGGAATTGCAGTCATGCAGCTGTGCAGTGAATATGTAAAGAGTGTTTCATGTGGTTTGTGTTTTGTGGATTATTTTCTCTCTCCTTCTGACCCCACCTCAGATGAAATTCCTGCACTTCATCCGTTCCTCTGGGTTGGGCAATCAGCAGATACGATCGAGGTCTGTAAGGAGGCAGTGGTCTGGCATACAAAGCAGTCGCATTAGGACTGAGGAGCCAGGACTAATGGGGGACAAGGCTGGTAACAGTAGACAGAGAAATATGGCAGGATAAGATTCATTAGCGATCAGATTCAATAACTGTAAAATGATGAGAAGTTTATGATCAAAGGCTTACTTCAAGCATTTTAATGACACAGTCATTTAATCTGTTTAAAGCAGATAGATAAGGAGTTAAGTGAAATCTACAGCAGTCGTCTTTCTGAGCTGTTTATGAACCTGTTACAGGCTACAGATCACTGTGAAAGGCACAGGATGGATGCCTGCTGTAGTAATTGAATAGTATATAATGGGCTACCAGTCTTTACAGGCTGATTTACATATGAGGTCGGTAAAACTTAATGCAAAGGCTTGTGGTTTGTCTTAGAAGCATGTGTGGTTCCTCAGCTATTTTTAACGTGTATGTTACTAGCAAGAGTACTGAATGAAGGAAAGGGCAGAATTATTTAAAAACCTTTCTGTGCCGGTATATTTAATTCCCAGTGGGTGTATCTCCTCTGGAAGTAGCATCAGTATAGGCTGTTGTAGTGACAAGATTCAGATGGGCTCTGACACTTGAACCGCTGCGTCATCTGCCATAGGAATTACACATCCGGAAAAAATCGGTGGGGTCAAGGCAGCACAGAAGTTGTTTCTCATCTTCTCCTTCCACTGTTGGACTTGTGCCACCCTCCGTCCCTCTCTTTGTGACTCTCCTTGGTTAGTTAACTTCCTTCCCAGCTTTTCTTGCCAAACACTTAAAAACTCTGTTTGGACAGTTGGATAGCACTTAGCTGCCTGTGCTCATGGAGTGCGGTGTGCTTTCAATCCCTCGTTCTCTCTAGCTTTTAGCCACCTGGCCACTATGAATTACTTGAAGCCAATTACAGCTGGAGTGCTGTGTGTGTCTGCAGACTGCACCTTTTTCTATTTCTCAAGTAGCTGTTCTCCCCTTCAGAACTCCTCTCCTAACACGCGCACGCACATGGGTTTATAACGTAGCTAACAGCTCCTACGTCCCACATACTCCTTCAGTAAAGGAGTACTTTCATTAAACACTCAGTTTCTGTACACACACTTTTCACAGCTGTTGAGAAGCAAGCAGAGGGGGCTCTTTCTCTACTCATGGCTCCAGGCTTGTTGAGCTGCTGGAAGCAAAGTAGTCGCCACTGCTGCATTGTTTAAGGTCACGTTACGGCACCGGCTGTGTGTGATGCAGACGCAGTAGCAGAGTTGGTATCAAGCTGGTAGGGAACAGGGAGAATTTCCAAGAGCTCTAGGCCATCTTGTTTTCTACTTGCACAGAAAGTTGCTGTCCTGCAGTGGTATTGATTAGTTTTAAAATAGGGAGGTGATAAATGGAGATTTCAGGTGGTTCTGGTAGATTTGACTGCAATGGATAGAGGCGTTTAAATTGAGTCTGGAATATCTTCCCTTACCTCATGCTGGTGTTCTTGCTCATCCCAGGAGGGATCTGCTCATGTCTTGCAACAGCGTGGTCCCATCGAGGGGCCTTCTCAGCTCTCTTCGCTTGCGCTTTGCACAGGAGCTACCTCCATCCTCTTACTCCAGCTTCTCTCCCCACGCTAGCTCCCTTTGTGCTGCGATGTTTGGGATGCCTGTCACAGCTACTCAAAAGGGTTGTGCACGTTTGAGAGAGACCAGCTAAGGCTGAACGTTGCAAATCCCTTGCAGCATGCCATGGCAGCCAGACTGTAGATCAGATTTTAAGCAGCCTTGGGTCCACTGTCAGTCTGCACGTTCCCATTTCCTGAGAGAGAATCGGAAAATATTTTTCTTGTTTGAAAATAAGTAAAATTTGGCTTTACAGTTTTAGCACTAGCAGCCGAATCTCTCATTACTCCACTTCCCTGTTGCTCTTCAGTGTCTCTGTGTTTTTTCAGCTACTGTTCTTTCCCAAGAGCTTAGAGACTGAGTACTTGAGAGCTTACTTGTAGGGAGTAATATATAAAAACCTGGATTTTAATACACCTTCTGCCTCCAAGTACCTTGTTCTTTGAGGGTGCCTGCTGCACTCTATTTTCACATGACTATTTCAGAGTTGAGAGTGATCTGGACTAGCAGCAGCTGCCCAGGCAGAGGCTGGCAGTGCAGCACAGCGACCTACGCACAATAAAAGTAGTTTCCTACTTTCAACCCTGTGTCAGGGACACAGGAACAAGTTGGTAGTCTCCTGAAAACAAAGGTTTGCTGGTTGCTGTGATACTCGCTACTCTGCGGTAGCACCCTTGCAAAACCCATCCCTGACAGAGGCACAGATCACCAAGAAGGTTGTCATAAGCAAAAAAACCCAGGGCTCAGGCTCTCTTTTTCACTTATTTGTAAGTATTTGGTCAAGTAAGGTTATTTCTGGAAAAGTAAAACCTCCCATATAAATGTTCATGAGGCGTAGAGGCAGGAGAGAAAGCTCAGCAGCAGCGAGAGGAGGATGGTGCTACAGCAGAGCTGGGGGGCTGGTATCACTGAAAGGTTTGGGGATGTGGCCAGTTTTACCAACTGTGCATGGGACTGGCTGGTAATAAGGAAGGAGATGATACAAATCCCAGCTCTGGTGTGGGTGTGGCAGAGTGGGAGTAAGTGGCTTTTGTGGAATTTATGGATAATTGCCCTGAAACTTGGTCTCTTGTGCTGCGAAGCGGATGCTCAGGGACTTGACTGTTGACGCAGCGTGGTTTGGAGAGCACAGTGGGAGGGAAACAATTCAATTTTGAAAGAAAATGGTTTTGTAGTTACAAATTTCCTTTGACCATCTATCGCACCTGTCCAAATCCGTCAGATTTAGTACATTGTCAGGTTCTGGTACAGTTAAGTTTGCCTGGACCTGAGCAGCGTTGGCCCTCCTTGGGCAAAGCTGATTGATCTTTGCAGAAGTCGAGCCCTTGGGGCCACGTGCTCCTCCCAGGGAGGTTGCATGGACTGCCCGACCTGGTAACCCAATATTTGCTGACCATCTTACCTGGCAAAGCACTACTCCTGATTTCACTGGTTCTTTGCCTGGTAGTGCTTTGTTTCAAATAGGAGACTATCTCATTTAACAGCTTTTGAGAGAGGCAAACACATTTGTGTGTCGTTTAACTTAATATACAGGCTGCAGAGCTGAAGTGAAGGCACTGATCGGTTCTTACAGTTGAGATAGCATTCAGAAAACAAATTAGAGATTGTGATTGGTAAGGATCCAGGCAGAATTCATAAAATTGAATAGTATTCTCAAGTTCAACATGGACAAGCTCATTACTGATCCAGAGAAAGCAGGCATGTATTGAGGAATTGGGGATGTTTGGGATTTTTTCTTTTTAGTATAGAGAGGCAGCCATGGTCTTCTGTAGGGCTTTTTTAATGTGGACTAGAATTACTAGCACTGGCAAGGAGGTAGCTGAGGGAAACCAAGCTTGAGATTGGTGGGTTTATCTATTGCAAAAGACCAGTTTGTATCTGACTGCTGAAGCTGGCTTTCTCAGTGTGCCAGCTCATGATGTTCCAGGTGTCTCCTGAGGGCAGAACCATAATTATTTATCCATCTGAACCTCTGCTTGATGGACATGAAGAACCACAATGATGATGATGTTACCATGACACATGCGTGCTAGGACAGAGATAATCTGGGATTACAAGGGTAAATTGTGCTTGTTCAAGCTGTTTGCTTCCCTGCTGCACTTCCACTCCGCAGTCCTTCAGGTGCCTCGTTGTCTCCAAAGGTGCTCAGAACTAGGTGGCAGATGCTGCCTTCGGAGGGCAGTTGTGGAAGATGGATGAGTGATTGGCAGCAGGACGTTAGATGGGAACATGAGAAATAGTTTGTTAAAGCTCTGGCTTTAATGAAGATGAACTTGTTTGCAGAATGGTTATTTTACAAAGAATGTGTACACATGTGGTCAAGAGGGTTGTATGTGGAGATGCGTTCATGTTTTGTGACTTTCATTTCTTGAGCTTTCACATTTCAATCCATCTTTGTTTCTCTCTTAACCATCTCCTGGAAAAGTAGTTCTTAAATTAACTTTACTCCCTTTAAATCAGGATGGAGACTCCCTGATTTAAAGCCTAGTGACCAAGAAAGATGGCAGGTGACAAACCTATTTCCATTCGCTGATTTTTTTTTCACTCTAATCACCAAATAACCCTTGTAGTTTTCCAATGAGCTGGATTACATCTGTATGGATCAGCATACACGTGTTCCAGATGTTGTTACGACTGTGAAAAAGACATTTCCTTTAGGGAAAAAAAGCATAATCTCAGTGGCTGTATCTTAAGTGTCATTCTGCTTTTCCATCACCTGAGGATTTGAGCAGCTCTGCCACTCTGAAATATTAAAATGAACACAGATTTGAAAGTATTTTTATATTTAGAGGCATTGATTCTAATATAATTTCTCTACAAATTAAAACTCTCCTTGAAAAAGATTAAACTGTCAGTGATAACATCTAGGTTCTTGTTATGTCTAAGAGGAATCAATGCTGAAGTTACGGAATTGTCTGGAGGCTTAGCAAGTAAGAGGGGGAATTAACGATATGAGAGAGAATGGATGAAAGTATTGGATAACACTTTTTTTGAATTGGAGGAAGTGGAATGAGTTGAATTAAGAGGTTTATGGCCCAAAAGAATACCCATTTAG
This sequence comes from Haliaeetus leucocephalus, assembly GCF_000737465.1. Lineage (NCBI taxonomy): Eukaryota > Metazoa > Chordata > Aves > Accipitriformes > Accipitridae > Haliaeetus > Haliaeetus leucocephalus. Next base: position 4,644,100 of record NW_010972731.1, on the reverse strand, counting down.
TCTGATCTGCTATATAACACAAAAAATACAGTTTTAAGAGAAATCGCTACCCAGTGACTTGTGGTTGCTCCACAGCCTCTTTTTAATAAGATATCAAATATTAATTTAAAGATACTAAGCAATAGACAATGTATTGGTTTCCCTGGTTAGCCATCCCTATTAAAAATATATATTATTTCCAGTTCCCTGACTTCACTGTGAACTATTGGGTTCTCACTATGCTTTTGTTTGCTAGATTAAAGAACCATCTAGTGTCAGATTTCCACCGAAGACCCTGATCAAATTGCTTCAGCCTTCTCCATAGTAAATGAAATAGTTTGATTTCCATTCAGTTCTCATTGTAAGATGTGTTTTTCAGACCATGAATCATTCATGGAAATCTTCTTACAACTTTCCTTAATTTTCAACAACCCTCTTACGCATGCACACCTCACCTGGATGCATTATCACTGTAGTGGTCTCATCAGTGCTGCATTCAGACACAATATTGTTTCTCTAGTCCTACTCATAGGTACGTAAAGATTCTTGCTGTTCCTTTTTTTTTTTTTTTTTGATCCCCACAGCATTAAATTGGAGGTAACCGTTAGTTATTAACCATGGCCAAAAGCCCTCCTTGCAGACATTGTCTTCCAGAAAGTACCTGTAACCTGAGACTATATTCTGCATTTCGGGATGTCTCATGATGTATTTGAATTCATGTGGAGTGATTGTGCCCAACGCAATCAGATTTTTAAGCTATCTTTGTGGGCTTTGTCGTTTGCTACAGTTCTGCCTTTGTGTTATCTGCAGATTTTAGTAAGGATTTATTATTTTCTTATGTATCTTAGAGAATACATGCTGCATACAATTGGCCAAAGAAGCAATTCTTATTGGAAGTAACTGGGAAATGTCACTATTAGTTCATTGGCTTTTGGGCCATTTAAAAACTGCCGTAGTCTGATTTTGCATCATGCTAGTTTTAAAAGAAAAGGCGGTTTTGACAGCAAGGCAAATATCTTACAGAATTCCTATTCTGTTGTGTCAACACAGTTATCTTAATTAACTAGACTTGAAATCTCTTCAAGTCTATTTGACAAGACCTGTTTTCCATGAAATTGTGTTACTTGCTTTTTCTGCTCTTTTCTTCTAATGGAGTTATGTATCAGTCCTGCCTTGTGAGTTAAGGGGATTCAGTTTGCTGTGTTCTGGAAGCTTCATGAAAAGTGAACAAGGCAGCAGATAACTTGATCTGTATGAGGCTAGCTGGTTAATCTCATTTTTCGGTCTTCAGAGTCTATTCACCAGGCAGTGCTGTCTCGTTCCTACTGCAGTAAATGCAAAATGTGCAGATCAATACTGCCAATGGGTGATTAGTAATTTGCAAACTTCAGTAAGTGAATTCATCCGATTCAAGGGTTTAAGTTGGAGAAGAAAGTAGAGAAGGAATGATTGAGTGGGCTGAAATAATGGAAACGGATATTTCCTCTCAACTGAAATGTAAGCATTGTTGAGCTCTGTTAAGCAAGACGATGGCAGAGATTTGTGCTCCTTTCACAGTGATTACAGAAAATAATATTTTTTCCTGAAATCACTAACATCAAATGTGCTTTTCCCTTATCACGTCTCTTGATCTTTTTTCCTCTGTTGACCTGCTGGAGGATAAAAATGTATAAGTTTATGCAAGTAAGATGTTTATCATTATTCTTGAGGCTACTTTTTGCTGGTTCAGGCAGATGAATTCTGAGGTGCTCGTCTACTATTCAGTATCAGTTTCAGGCAGAAGCTCCCTGGTTTCTGTCAGTACATCCTGGATGCATCAAAGACTATTTGGGGGTTCTGCGTGTGAAAGCAACTTGGAATAAATGCCTTTAGCTCCCTCAGAAAACCTGTGTACCGCTAAAGATTGCAGCTGAAGTAGCAGTGATTTTAAGGTATTAAAACTGCATTAAAAACAAAACAGTAACTGAAATATGACCAAGTAATTGCTATAAAACGAAGGAAAAATGCATTCCTCTGTAGCAAATGTGATCTGACCCCTGAAAGTCAGCATGATTGTGTGCTTAAAGATGCCCTCTGAAAATCTGTAGTTAGCAAAGTATGGAAAAGCTGTCTTTCAGGTTTGCTCAAATAAAGTTGAAAAGATGCCTTCTCAACTGCCGCTAGTCTGAGTTTCTGAGTTATGCATGTGTTATCTAATTAAAACTTAATGGGCAAATAGTAACTACCACAGTACGAGAGCATGTTGTGATTAGCTGTTGTGTAAGGCTGACCTGTCCTCTCTTTAGTGGGTTGTTATACGAAGGCTGGAGAACTGGTTTCCCACTGAGAAACACTAGAAAACTAGAATTTCTCCTCATTCATAATTTTCTTTCATAAATATGTTGTGATTCATGTTGACAATGAAGAAAGTGATGATAAAATCAAAGCCTGAATTTTATACAGCAGGAAGTACTGTGTTTTGAATGAGGTTTTGTAGGGCCTTAACAGTTTATAGGTTGACCTGGCAGTCATAATTCTGGGAAAACTTGGCAGTAAAATTTGAAATCATTGCCCCTTCACATCTCTGTGCAAAATGTGCTCGTTGCTCTCCAGTCCATTAGCATGGTGAAGTAAAACTGGTGAAATAAAATCAAACAGGAGACAGGACAGTTGTATTTCAGACCATTAAGTCATGCACCAATGTCCAGACAGTTTTGTGTCTACCAAATATATTTCAAGATAGATTCAAATTGGTTTTGGCTCAACTTCGTAGCAGTCTAAGCTTAAATAAAGAAGATGTGTTGTTGGAGATGAATTGGTATAAGGCAGGTTTAGCCTGTTGACAGAGTCATTTTGCTAACGGGCCAGTGATCCCAGTGTGACATTCCTAAATTTTCCCATATCTTTGGTTCAAATTGCATTTAAGAAAAAATGGATGAATAGTAGGTGAAGCTTTACAGGCAACCCAGAAGTATTTTCCCCCAGTGGAAGCCAAGAAAGTGTATTTAAGCAGATGGTTGTGCTGATATAAGTCCTTGACCTGGACAGCCTCACACCGCACACGGGGTATGAAATGGAGGGGGGGTTGGAACGCAGCTTATGTCACCTACAGAGTTGCGGCATAAATCAAAAAACCTGCCCTCGTGCCAGAAACGTTTCTCTCTTTGTGGAGTAGAAGGATTTGAACTGAAACTTTTCTCTATAGGCAAGGCTCAGGTGGATCCCTTGTGCCATCTGCACGGCGTGGATGGCTGCTGCTCCTCTCCCCTCTGCTCCATCTTACCCTGCTATGTTACAGCTTGAAATTCCCCTTCTCAGGCCAAGAATTTATTCCCGCATGGAGACTTTCCAGGTCTCATCAGTACAATGGGTAAAGCAAAAACAAGTTACCAGCTCTTACTTTCGCAGGCCATATGTAATTAGTGAGGGGTATTGATTTAGTTTTGATGTGATGTAGTTTATAAATATGCATGAGGATTTAGGGTTGTTTAACTGTGCTTTTTAATTCTCTTGCATTGCTGACTCTTCTAGTCAAGGGTTTCTTTGTATGCACAGCAAGCTGCTCCGTGACAGCCCTGTTCTCGCTGCCTAGGACCTCTCTAATGTTTGTTAATCCCAAGTCTGTAGAAACTTCTAACGTTCAAGGAATAAAAGGACACAAAGTGATGCCCTTCTGCATGGGGACCAAGGGAGCAGAGGCCAGCTCCCTGACAAGCTGGGTAAGGAAACCTGGGACCAAAAGGCAATCATCACCACGTAGAGATGGAGGAGACCTTTTCCATGCTCCTGGAGAAGGGGGAAAGAGCTCTTTTCAACAGGGATCCTACAACTTGCTTAAATAAAGAAAGTAACCTGCTCAAATGCTGAAAAGGGAGGGAAAATCAAACATTTGCCTATTTGCCCTGAGGAGCTGGAAGCAAATGTACCCTCTGAATCGATATTTGGATGTTTTAGATACTCAGGTCTCTTACTTGAGAAAGAAGAGAGCAAACAAAAGAGGGTTCTGCATATTCAACATATCTAAGCGAAACTGCAGTGACTCTTTCTGGTGAATAATGTAGGTAGCTAAATGGATAATTAAGAAAGGTATGTACATGTGTATACATTTTTCTGAGATGTTGGAAGCTCCCTATTTGCTCTCTCACTTCTCCCTCTACCAAATTATCCATTACTAGAGAAATTTCGTCTTGGTACCTGGTTGGACGTTGAGGTGGCATTGGGGAAGATGACAGGGGCAAGCTGTGTCAAGACAAACGCCACATTGCTGAGAAGAGAAGTGACTGTGACAAAAAAAATAAAACCTGGCAATTATTCTCTAGCTCTCCTTCCCCTCGGTGTGTTGCAGGGACATGTCTTGTTTTCCTCATTTTTATCTTCTGCTTGGCCAAAGCAGAAGGAATGTGGGAGGCAATAACCTCTCACAGTGAGAGGCTGCAGTGGAGCTTGTTTAACCTGGAGCACGTTTGCTATAAAACGCACTGAGACACTGCCCGGCTGCTCGAGGAGACTGTCAGAAATGAGTCCTCCAAAACATTAGCATCTGTCACAGTTTCTATAGGATGTGAAAAGGAACTTGACTTGCTCTTTAAGTGGAACTGCTTCCAGCTTGAGGCAGGGAATCCGTTAATGACAGCGGGTTAGCACTGTGGTACGGCCAAGACCGAGGGTGCACGTTCATTCACTGAAAGGCAGTGGAGATATTCAGGCTTTGCTTTGTACCCCGCCAGGTCAGAGTTACACATGCAAGGACATATAATAGTACTTTTATATGCATTAAATTACAGGATCAAAACGTCCTGGTGTACTTGAAGCCTTCAGGAAATTTCAGCATTGCTGTTAATGCTGTCGTGGTTGACCTCAGCAACCAGCCTATGCAATGTGTTTGCTGTACAAACACACAACATGATTGAGAGCTCCTCTTGTCACTTACTTTTCAGGTTTGTATACGCTCAGCTGAACTTTGATGCGTCCTGCCATCAGATCATGCAGGCAGTGGCTTTTACATAATTATTAATTATTAATCTTCCTTTTTATATAAGATATTATCTAAAAAAAATACCCGTAGAGGTTTTGCTTTTTGCTAATGAGATATATTAACTGGAAAATCCTATTACACTGCAGTTTTACTTTCCTTTATAAAGTCTTGAAAGAGGGACCTCTGTTGTCATACTTCACTCTGACTCTTCCCTTCCTGTTTGAATACCGAGGGTCGCAGGCTAGCACAGCCAACTTGTGCTGCTTTTCTCCTCTGGGATCTCCCCTTGAAATCCCATCTGAATTTATTCTGAAGTAGAGCTTTACCAGGAAACACAGAATTACGGAGGCTTTAGAGCAAGATTTATAGAGCATTGTTGGGAGGGAAAGCTTTTGAGTGGTTGACTATCTGGATTGGAGTAAATATGACAAAAAAACCTCACTTCAAGTATCTTCTGTCTTTCTGATCTATTTGTACACTGTCTGTATGTGCATGTTACATGCAGAATAAGAAAACAGAGCAGCAAAGTAGTTAATTTTTTTCTTAAACTATGTGTACTTCTCTTGAAAAGCTATCTTTGGTCTGACATGTCTCACCAGTATTCTTAACCAAAGTTACTTCATTTGTATGGGAAGGTTGATAAAATCTTTTTTGAAATTCAGATCTATGAGAGCCAGCATTTCTCACCATGAAGTTAAGTCTTATCTCTGAATAAGATTTTTTTTATAACTCAAACTATAAGCTCTTTGGGGCTGTTTTCAGAACCTGTGTGCTTTTTTACTTTCAGTGTCTTTATCAGAGGTTTTTGAACCACCACAGGTCTCCTCTGCATGCTACTAGAGTGTAAATAATAGCAACTTTTTATGGACTTTGTTCTCTGGAAAGACAGGAATCCTTGACTTGAAAAAAATAGTGTAGAAACCCTGGAATTCAAATTTCTAGGTGGTAATAAACCATCCTAGAGCAGACCGTGATTTTCTTCCATTTCAGTAAAAGGAAGAGCAGCAATTGAAAAGGACAGTGAATGTCTGAATGCATTTTTTCTAGATTATCCCAACTCCATGCCATTCCATGCCTTGCTGTCCTGACTCTTAACCTTCTTGTCACGTTTGTTTGCATCCCAGACCTCATCTGAATGCCTCACGCAATGCAAATTATAGTCTTGCATCCTCCAGGGGATATAGTGCATTTGCAAGTGGGTACAGAGAAAATATCTCCGTTTTAAAACTGTACCTGAAGGACTTCAGCACCGCTGGTGAGACATTTTATTGTATTACTCGTATTGCAGCAGTGCCCAAAATGTGTTACATGTTGTACCAAAAGATATGGTCTGGTGTTAGAGTAGTGTGATTAGGGTGATTAGAGCTTTTTTGTCTGTGATACATCCTAACTCCAACCACCTCTCTGTCTCGTTGCTAATTTGCTGTAGATGCTGCGGTGAAAGAGGGCCGTAGGGAGGAATATCAATGAGTACGTGTAGTGTGGCAGATCAGCTCAGGAAGGAAAAGAGAAAGCTCTGTAGAAGTCTTTGTGGGAGGAGCAGCTGATCCAGGTGTTGGAGGTGGCATTAATGATAGAGTGGGGAAGGTGATGTGGGATTACTGATGTCATTGCATGTGAGGGTAAGGATCTGAAATCCGTTGTGCTGGTGGGAACTATAGAGGAGTTACTGGGGATGAAGAGGCATAAATCAAACTAACACAGATTATCTTCACCTTTGCTGTTCTAGACATGACTAACAGGGGTGTTCAGGAGGCTGTAGAAGAAGCGTTGCCTGAATCAAGGTGTGTGGACAAGAGGTCACATTACTGGGGTGAGGAGAAAGATCTGCCTGTTTGGGGGAAGAAGTAGCAGGAGTTGGACTAAGAACTGGCTAAGAGAGGGATGAAAAGGTTGCCCAGGTGAATTTCTGCTGCCAGGTTTCAGGGTTGTGCATGCTGCAGATGTACACACAAAGATGATGGAGAGAGAAATGTGGGAAAGAAGGTAGGGAGCCGGCATGAGACCTGGTGGGAACAAGCGAGCCTTTGCCCAACATCCAGCACCTTCTGGGTGGGTTTTTTTTCCCCCAACTGTTTCTGATTTCGAGTGTTTGCATACTGGCAAAGCTATGAGGAGCAGGTGGTTGTTGTTGCTTATTCGTTAGCTTGCTTTGTCTCATCTTTGCAATCCATTTTTGTTAATACAGCTCCTGTTCCAAGGGATCTGTACAGATCCCTTGGTGTAGTTATCTTCTGCGACAGGGGAGGACAGGACTGGTGAGCGTGCTGCATTTTGTGCACCGGGTACAGAGGGAATTCTCTGGGATGTGGTTTACTTTGGGTTTTGCTCTAATCACTTTAACAAGCCTGAGCAAAGAAACAAAAAGAACAAAACCAAGAAACAGAATTTCCATTAAAATGGCATTTTCTGAGGTAGGATTAAGCTTTCCGAGCCTGCCTTGTACCAGGTGCAGAAATGCCTCCTATATAATTTTGTAGGAGAGTTGAGTAACCAAAATTTTTCTTTTTTTTAAAAGCTGTTAAAGTACAAATAAAATAAACGTAGACCAGGAGAAGCTGCTCACCTGTCTAGCCAGGCTGAGTCTAGTTAATAAGCTACTGCAACAAGAGCTATAGTTGTTGGGGACCTTGCATTGCCTTTCAGGTGATAAATTCCAATTTTGCCTTCCCACTGTTTTTTTGTTCTCCATCTTTTAAGTAAAATTTCCAATGGGTATTGAAGCAGGACTAACAGCAGACAATTTTTGACATAAATGCTATACCATTAACTGTAAGCTGAAGATAAATACATTCAAAGACAACTTCTAATGTTTTGTGACTTCCCTGCTTTCATAATTCAGTAAAAGCAACAGGGTGTTTATTAGCTGTGTGCAAAGCCCGTGTGCGTGTGTGGCTCTGTTTATTCACAAATGCCACATGTTTTCAGAAAAGCAAAACAGTAATTCCAGAAACCTGAAGCCTTGGGAAAGGCGTGCATTTCTGTTGCAGCTCAAACTGTGTTAAATGATCCACAGTCAGGAGGAGGCACTGAATCCCAAGAATAAGCTTGCAGGTCCCCGAAAGCATCATCAATCCTTCTAGCAGTACAAGCATCAGAAACTTGGATTTTGCAAGAATTCAGTAGCTGGAGCCTGACACAGTGAGAGATCAGCCAGAGGCTTTGGATAACATTTTGTCACAAAACAAAGACAGGAGACCGTCATGGGTGGGACAGAGTAAGCAGCAACCCATGGTAGATCTGGACACTGGGGTTTATTTTAGAACCAATGATACTAGATGTTTTACCCCACTTTGTTTTTTCACACAGTTGTTTGCTCGCTCCCCCACCTCAGTGCTGCCTTCTCTCGGGCTCGGCATCCTTTCCCTGCAGGGAGATCACTGCTGGTGTGGGAAGAGTGGGCAGAAAGTCCTGTCTGCTCGCAGTCACCAGTCACAGGTGTTACTGGCCAAGGTCCCTGGGCATCCCCTGGCCTTCATCCCTGTGCATTTCTCTGATCTCCAGGGTCTTCCTCCACTTCCAGCATCTTTCCTCCAGCCAGGATCGTCAGCTTCTTCTTTGCAGGCCCTCTTCTTGCTTGCTCGAGAGTGCAAAAGTTCAGTTTCGAACATTCACACGCATATACCCAATTATCTGCTGTGTGTTAGTGTTCAAAATTTAAGCTACTTTTTGCCTACAAGAGGTAGCAAATGGAAGCAAGAGCATTCCCTGGCCAGTTGGATGCTTTTCAAACACTCCCCCCTTCCACCAGCCCTCCAGTTGACACTTTGTGTTTTATATCTGTATTTAAGAAACTTTCCCATCTGTCTGCTACAGATAGATGCAGTCTTTATTTTGGATGTTCTTCCAAGGTAACTCCTGACCCATTATTTCTTTAAAGCTGATACAATCTACTAAGCTCCTCAGATTGTTTCTATTTAAGTTCCCCAGTATTGAATAATACGTCCCAGTCTGGAAACCTTGGAGATTTTTTTCTTAAGATGTCAGCATGGAAACAAATTCCTTAGCTAAGAAAGCAGCAGTGTGTATTGCTTGTGTTTGGGTGGCGCTCACTGTGTGCAAGAGTCGCACAAAGAAGAAATGGTCCTTTCCTTGAAGAGCTTCCAATCGTCAGCCTTTTCTCAGCAGGGGCAAGCACAATCTGTTGCATTGCAAGCGAGTAGCGATTAAACTCAGCTGTCCATATGCTCTGCCAGAATTTATTGTGCTGCTCAGAAATCACAATCTTTTAAGGTTGATAGACATCAAGACTATGAAAAAATAAGGCACTTAAGTGCACGTCAGCCTCATCTATGGGTTTTGACAACTTTACTTCAAATGCATTAAACAGGAAGAGCCTATGAGGATGTGAAATCAGTTGAAAATCCTTGACAGTGCTTGCTGACATTGTATCCTGACAGTCATTGCCTCCTTGGGATGTATGAACTTCTTTAATTTCATTAGTGATGTTAGACAAACGTATTCACAACAGTTGAGACTATTCCCTTTGCTACCAGTTCTACTTTCTGATTAGAAGTATCTGCAGTAGATGAATAGATCTTAAATGGACTTGTTAAGCACTGAATGTTTCATCAAATGTAAAGTACCTGGTTTTAAGTACTTTATTCTTACCTGTGGTCTGTGAAAGTGAGTCAAGTAGAGAGAAAAGCTTTTATAGCTCCTGGAGAAAGACATCTCTGAATTGGGACTGTGCAGTTTTCAAACAACCAGGAGGAATGATGCCAGAATAAGTTCAGCCCTTTTCAAGGTGCTGTCACTGGCAGCTTTCATTGTTCTTCTAAATAACTCCTCTACTAAAAGAAAAGTTTCTGTTTTTCAGAGATTAAAGCAATCCTGTCTTCACTCATTGCTTCGTCACTTGACTGATTCTTCCCTAATGGGGAGATTACTTAGGAAATTTTTGAGCTATAATTTCAACATGTAGACCAACATACTGACTGTTTGCCGATAATATAGCTTTAAAAAATGACACATAGCATCAGCACAATTATCTCCTCGGGGTGGTTTTTTTCATGCTGGGAGATAGAATTGGGAAGGCAGGCAGCAGCATCGTGACTTGAGCTTGTACCTCTGTTCTAGATGGCAAATTGGCCCTGTTGCAAATTCTCTTTTCCATAGTCTTTTGTCAGAAAGTTTGATAGCCAGAGTCTTACTAAATAGTTCTGCCATGTCCCAGTGTGTGCTTAGAACGTTTTGCATTAAGACAATATTTGTGTGTTGCATCTCGGTGGCTGTCTCACATAATGGCTGCGCAATCAGGACAGAAGTGGTGGGATGATTCTTCTCAGTCTATGAGAGAGTTGCCCCTGTGCATACCCTGGGGCATGTGTCTGGAAGGCTGAGGATAACGCATCAAAACAACATTATTTCACAAACTGTAGAACTTATTAACATGTGGAGACAACAAATCATCTCCGTAAAATGTCCGGTGCCCTTCTGAGAACACAAAAATGGTTTTGTTGCCTTAAGCACCAAATCAGCTAGTTAGCATCTTGCTTTCCAGGAATGAATAATTCACTCTTCTACTGAGTGTCAACCAGACTTGGTTGCAATCAGTCAAGGTATTTATTGCTTCCTCCTAAATTGAAGCTCTGGGTACATTTTTCTGACAAATCTAAATTACTGGCTCAATGTTATGCCTTGAAAGAAGAATCAATGAACGCCAGCAGTTCTCTCTAGTTCAAGTTATTTACTCTTCGCATCTCTACAATTTCCAATTTTTAAAGTATTGGGAAAAATAGGGGTAAAGAGGGGGTGCTGCTGAGAAACTAGCAGTAATGTATCATCTTCGCTCTCTGAGACACTGGCTGCGATGCGCTGACGAGCAGAACGATCTACCACGTTATCTGCTGAATGAACCAGGGGCAGGGTGGCTTTCCAACAAAGGGACTGTCTAGAGGTCGTATATTGATTGCATCCCCCAAATGTCTCATATTTCTATGTAAAGGCACCATGAGCTTAAGTGGATTTGGCCGATCCTCGCAGTCAGGCCAAGTTTCCAAACCTGACGCACACTTTTCATGCTTCTTGGAGAAACCAGGGATACATTACTGTTTGTTGCAAGATGCTTTTTAACTCTGTTAAGCAATACCTGCTTGCATGTATTAGTTCAGTGCAGAAGCAACATCTGGAGCTGTTCCTGGGCAGTTGCTCAGGGAGTCCCAACTCCTGTTCAAAGAGCGTGGCCGTCTCTTTTATACCACACCTTTCAAATGCCACTCTTTGGTCTTTCTCATCAGCAGCCTTAGTTTAGAAACAATTTTCTAAATAGGCAGATCTTCTCTCCCAGCGCCCAAACCACCATTTTCCAGGCTTCTGTTGCAGAACTGAAAGGACAAAATTCTGATCAGTAAGACTGATTTATTGCGGGGGGAAGAGCAGTTAACAGAGAAAAGCAGCAATTTACATTTTTCAGAGCTAAAGGGATTCCAGGAGGAGGTTGTTTGCTTTCTTCAGTCCCTGGTTTCTTACCGGCATTAGGGTTTATTTCCTTCAAATGCTAGTGAGATTTTAATGCTGCTTTGCTGTCTGTTATACTTAGCAGTTTCCAGCCATGACTCTTCCTAGAGCCAACCAAGTCACTCCCAACCTTCAGAAATTTGGAAAAACACTCCAAACAATTGAAGTTGTGATACCATTTTGGCTGTTTGGTATTACATACACATGCATCTAATCCCTCTGATCAGAAATTGGCTCTGGTCTTCACCGTTTCCATGGAAAGCTGCCTGCGTTTATTTGAAAATCCATAGTATGTCAGTCAATTTCCCGGAGACTTAAGTAACGCTCTGCTTGGTGCAACTGTGTAAGGCAGCGGTACAGTCCGGTGGGTCATCGCTGAAGACATGTTTTCTTTTCATTTCTGCCACAGTGCTGCTAAGGAGTCTTGAACAGGAGACTGCATCTTTCCATACCTCTGCTCCCCTCACATACCGCATCTTCAGGCTTTGTTGTCTGGTTTTTGGGCTTTAGGTGGTAGTTTCTTGTGGGGTTTGTACAGGACCTCACACGCTGGGATCCCTGTCTCACTTGGTTTCTTTTAGGCATTACTATAATATAAACCAGCAGCACTAATATTTTAGCTGTAGGGAGAAATGTACTGGTTTGATGTGTGCTGTGTAGAATAAAGAGAAAGCTACTGCCCCTAGCCCAAAAATGTGAGTAGCATAGCAAACATGTTAGTGATTTCCCAGAAATGTTAAATGAGATGGATTCTGCCACAGCCTTCATATCACAGTGGGTTTTTAAGAGATTCACCTGTCTCAGTGTAGCTTCAGAGTGATGTGTTCAGGAGTGCTGGCGAGCCCTGGAAATAAGGCTAAGTCCTAGTGCTGAGTTTTAGAGCATGATTTTTCAAGGGGGCCTGTTAAAAAAGGGGAGGATAAATGGGCTGAAAGAGCTGTAAGATCCAAAGCACTGCAGCTTCATGGCAGGGCTTTATAGAAAGGCCAGAGAGATGTTTTAAAAGAGCAAATAACCTGCAAAAGCAACAGACTAGCGCAGCATGGGTTAAAGCGGTCCCGGCAGGAAAGTAGCAGCAGTCTCCAGGTTTGCATGGCTTTCCTCCACACTGAGATCATCCTGCTGTCTCGTGCCTTTGCGTGAGCGTCTGCAGTGATGGTGCAGTATGAGAGCGCAGGCGATCTCTGCGCTGTGCGCTGGAGCCAGCGTGGTGGTGGCAGCCGGGGCGAGGAGGCGTGATCTCTGCCTGACCTTGGTGCTGCAGCTAGCGAGGGAGATGGGGCCAGAGCCGCCCTTCCCAGCTTGTCAGAAATACCGCGGTACTGGGCTGCGCGGGGAGAAGCGGGCTCCGCAGCTCTGATTTTAAAAGCGTCCTTTTGCCAGCCAGCATAAACCCCTTTGCAACCTTTGGGGTTGAATCTCTTCCCTTGAAAGGCAAACATGAGACTGAAGAGTGCCCTGACCTGTCTGGAAGAGTCCTGAAATGCAAATAGCACGAGAAGTTAGATAGCTGGGTGCAGAAACAGGTTTGTAAATGCCAGTGTGTTGCTGGGGAGTGCGTATCTAATAAGCTGCTGTTACAGCTGTCTTCGTGCTTCCTCTGTTCAACATCTCCAAGATGCTGCGTGTGGTCCCAGTCCTTCCGTTCTCTTCTAAATTTCTCTTGGCCAAGGCTGTCAGTGGGTTTATTTCTTCTCTTGGTCCTTATGGCCTGTCTGTCAGGTCGAGGCTGTCTGTCTTAGCCTCCCCATGGAAATGGGGTCACGAAGCCCCTTTGCCGTGGGGCTGCAGATCAGTGCTGCCCTCCCAGGTGTTTCCATAGGTCTCCTGAGCACCGCGAGGTTTGGGCAGAATGAGAATGTGCATCACCCACCCGGTATGTGGCCGAGAGCTGGAAGACCAGGTACTCTGACTGTGGGGTATGCAAACAGCTAGGAAGGGTACCCAAGGTTTCTGTGCCTCAGTTTCCCTAGTTCTCTGGAGTGAGCTGCTTGGACCAGGGCAGCCCTTTGGGGGTTCCCATGTCCTCCTGTGTTAGGTGGTTCCTCCCACCCCCTCTTGGCCTGGGATATACAGATAAAGATCTCCCTTTGTTTTTAATTTATACTTACCCTGTGAAAAAATGACTGTCTCTTCTACCCAGATGGACAGATGTGGTTAAACTGATTTCTCACAAGGAGCACCATATTGGTTTCTCAGAGTAGTTATGAGGAATAACCGTACCCCCCTTTTTTTTTTTCCTCTGGGAAACACAGCAGTGAGAGCATCTGCTGGTTTCCAAGTACACTGCTGCTTTCCATGCCAGTTGCATTGCAATTCAAGGTTTCCAGCTGTGCAGGTTTAAATTATATTTTTGGTGGTAGATGCAGGAAGGCATTAACCTCGTATTCGTCAGCGCATGGACCCCATCCTCTTGACCAAAAGCGCTGTTGGACTTCACATCTTCTCCCAGCTCTAAACTGCGCTTCCCCTTTGCCTGCGTAACTGCCGGCATCCCGCCAGCCTCAGCTTTGGCTGCTTCTCCTCTGCGGTGGGACCCATCTGCCTGGCATGGCCCTGGGAGCCAGCTGGCAGAGGGGGAACCAGCCTTGGGGACCCCAGGGGAGCCGTCAGCACCAGAGCGCCTGCGCGTCGCTGCCGGCACCGCCGGACCCAGACCCCAACACTGCTCATGGGCACCTGCGTCTCTGCGGGTGAGCGCACCTCTTCCAGCTGCCTTCTGCCCAGCTAACGTCTAGAAAGCGAGGATTTAAAGGAGAATTGCAGTATGGCTCCTGCAAAAAGGCACTCGAACAGCTGCGAGATGTAGCAAGCGTCGCATGTGGACGTAAAAAGTGCCCACCTGGCCTTTACCCGTGGTCTGTCCAGCCCAGAACATCTCTGACCGCAGTGACGGAAGATGCTCTTCTGGGAGAGCCCACAGACTTGGCCGCGCTCCCCCGCACTCTCTGAGGAGCCAGAGATGCCGAAGGATGGGCCCTGCCCTCCGCTGGCAGGGTCCAGTTACAGAGCTGTTCTCCATGAATTTGTCAACCCCATTTTTCAACCAGTGCTGCATCTGCTGCCAGGCTCTCGGGTGGCGAGTTTCGGCAGTTCACTCCCTGCTGTGAGCAGAGGTGCTTTACAGTATGTGGATGGAGTATTTTCAATAAAAGATGTTTGGGAATGGCGTCTTCTGGGGTCTCTTACCAGCAATGACCAGCAATTCAGGATGAAGTTGCTCAGTCTCTGCTCTGGTTTGCATGAAAAAAACCCACATAAATTTCTAGCACATCTTTAATGAAAATGGAATGATAAAATTGGGATAATACCTACCTCATGCTGCTCTTGAGGGTTAATTAATGTTTACAAAATCACTTTAGGTCCTGAGATTTAATTGAAGGAAAAATATTACCATATAAAATGCCTTTTTATGCGGGCGCTGCTATAGGGTTTCAGCTGGGCAGAGTGCCGTGGAAGCCAGCATTAGTACATGCTTTACTACTTTTATGGTCGTGAGGCTTCCTGTAGTTTATATGAAAATTGTCCTTCTGAAATCACAAATGTAACATCAGTGTTTTTGTCTCACTTTGAAAGAATATTAATTTGCTATCTTAGGACTTGACTGACTATTTAAACTGCTATAAATACAACTCACCTCTGAGAAAAAAGTATAAAATGAAATATCTGTTCACTTGTTTGGGACGAGCTGATACAACTTGCTAATGACTCCACCATTGGAGTCATATGGATGTTGCTGGCTCGTATGAGTAATAAATTAGGCTAGTACTGGGTGTCCTGCTGTAGTTTAAGGGTGTATCTGTGTGTTCATTATAATCTCCTGCTATCAAGAGATTTAAAATACAGCTATAAAACTTCATTTCTGGAATTAAATTTAACTGTGGAGGTGTCGGCCAGGGAGCAAGCTCTGTTGAGTGGGGGTTTTTTTTTGTGGTGGTTGGGTTTTTTGTTTGTTTGTTTTTGAAAGAGAGAGTAGCAAGAGAAGGAGAAGCAATACTGGGTTTGGCTGACTTAACTGTTGGAATAAAACATTATCGCTGCGTAAGTGTCCCTTTTTCTGCTGTAACATTTTTTGTCTTCACACAAAGAGTGGTACAGGTTGGGTGGACTTGGCGGTTGGATCAGTAACTCAATATGCTTCTGTTGTTTCTGCCACGCAGGGTGACTATGACCCCAGCAGAACCAAAGTTCTTCATTTCAGCATGAATCCAGCGAGTTTGGCCAAGCAGCAGCGCAAGGAGGAGCAGCAGCAACTCCAGGAGGAGTGTGAAAGGCTGAGGGAGCTGGTGAGGGTGCTCGAAGGAGGCGGCTCCATCCCTGGGAATTTGGAAGGAGTTGGGAGTTTTCAGTCACCACAAGAAATTGCAGGTAGGCTGCTGGCTTCTGATCATGAAGATGCACTTACTCATCCGTACTGCCAGAGGAGCTGACTGCAGAAGCAGATGGAGACATTGCAGACAGTGTGCTTGATGGAACAGTTATAAGGCAAATGAAAAAAGCTGGGTTGATGCAGGAGAGAGTGAATGTGTGGTGGCAGTCCTGTGGCAGTTTGGTGCAGAGGGTAGGTGGTAAGGATAAATAATAATAATCCATATCATTTGCTCATGATAAATGAAATACCAATACAACAGCCTTCATAGGCTGGTGCTGCTGATGGAGTAAAAGGAAATATTTCCTTCCTTTCAGAGCTGGTTTAGCCTTTGAGGTAATACAGACAGTAGGAAATAACTTTCATAGCTGCAGGGAAGCAGTTGGTTGAAATCTTTTCAGACCTGGCTTAAAACAAATTAATATTGTTTATCAGTGTATATGTGCCCCATTAATCACAGCTACATTCAATACTCCATGAAAATAGAGTACATCTTTCACCGAGCTAAATACATTTCACAGAATCTGTGGCTCTCCTCCAGTACAGTCTGTCTTCTCTTCACATACCTGAATGAGACTTTCTAGTACAGTAACCCCAAAGTCAACTCCTCCAGACATGCTCTCAGACTCTGTAAATCAAGGTAAGGATATCAATAAAACGTGACCTATCACCTACACTGCGAGGGGACCAGGTAGAGTTGAGTCACGCTGCAGAGCCCAAGAGATCTTACTGCTGTAACTCTCTCACATGTACCTTGCCCTCAAAACATTTTTGTTAGAGAAGAGAAAAAGAAAAGAGAGCTGAAGGTCCATGTGGAGCTAACCTGTTGTGTTCCAGCAGCACGTACATGGTCTGTGTCCAGAGGTCAGCATCCTCCCTCGGATGAGGCTAAGAGGGCAGAGCTTTCCTAGAAGGCCATGTGTGTTGGAGACTTGAGACCCACAAAATGGCAGAGTCCTGTTTTAAAGAAAATACACAGAAGAAAATATCTTTCACTGTTATGACACCAAAATTCTCTGAAAGTAGCTTGCTTGTTTTCCCATTGCTCAAACAATAGTACTTTACTACTGCTAAGAATGCGTTTGTTCCGGCATCTCACAGTGGATTATGGTACTATATAGCCTTAAAAATATGATGGTGAGAAGTGTAGATGGGGTGGTTTATAAAGTGAAGAGCTGACTGGATGTTAGAGGTATAATGACAGTTTGTCACTGTTGCTAGTGGATGCTCTAGCAAACGCGTAAGCATTAAACGCTTCCTGAACGTTTTAGGGAAGGGTTCCTTTGCCCGTAGGAGCTTCCAGTCTCGGACCCCGGTGAGACTCGAGCAGTTCTTGGGGATAGTTCTTGCATTGCAATTTGTATTTGAAATGCACTGGGTTTTAAATTACAGCAGATGCTGCTGCCCAATGCCCTTGTCTGTCGTTATGCCCCCGAGTACCTGGCACATCTAATGCTGCGGATCCGCTCAGCTGACAGTGCCCCTCGAGCCCCGGGAGGAGAGTGCCGGTCAGGGGCAGAGAGGATGCAGACGTGAGGTCAACTCTCTGTCTCTGCCGCTGATGAATGAACCTCTGGGGTATCATCTACAGTAATTAGACCATTTCTTCTGGGGGAATGCGTTTCTCATGTACGCCTCCTGTGATTTGTTATTCATAATTATTATTCTGCTGCCTTTCACACAGTTGCTTTTAGCTGTTTGTGAGGTGCTTTTGTGCTGGGATGTTACCAGGTTTGTCTTTAGCTCATAAGGGATGCATTTTTAAAGCTGTTTTCTCTTCTGCCTTTGATTCCGACAGGAAAACAAACAGCTCACTGGGTTTCAGTGTGTTTCCAGCCTCTCATATATGTGATGCTTTTTTTCGTTTTGGCCCAGTCCCATGCTACATCGTTCTGACTTCTGGTCACCAACTCAAATGGGAGAAAGCCTCAGTTGCAGAGCCTAGCAGTGTGAGAAATACTTCAGTGTCATTTATCACAGTCACAGGAGGCCCCTGTAAGTGCATATGGAAGTGGTTCATGTAAACAAAATGGGAAAAAGAGCTGTGAATGAAGGATGGAGGAGCCCTGTGCATGACTGTCTTTGAGACTGGGGCATGTGTATCATAAGCTAGGTTATACGGAAGGATCTTGGGTTTTTTCTTGTATTTTATGTACTTGTGTGCATCATTGTCGTGCACGGAGAACGTTGCCATAAATAGTCCTAAACCGTCCTTTCTGCTGTGGGAGCATTCAGCAGTACGGTCAGAGGGTGAAGGCGGTGTATATTAGGATGTGCAAAAGATGCTGAGGATGTTATGGCACTGACTGTGCAAGGTTAGCAGGCATATCTGAGCTGGCATTAAATTAGCCAGATGAATGCCAGATTTGGCCTTCTTGCTGGGGCAGGGCAGAGCTCCTGGTGGGTTAAGGGACAACTCATCAAGCGCGCTGTGCGAGCTGCATCCATTTTTGCGTTGACTCTCTCCTGCTTAACTCACGCAGCATCTGCAGTGTGGATGCAACAGCTGTTCAAGGAGCGGTTTAACAACACGGATTCGCGTGGCCGGAAAACTTACACTGTCTCCCTCTGGATAAGAAATGGAAGATCCAGCTTTCACTGTTTTCTTAGGATCTCAACAGCTCTGCTCACAGGCATGGCTGCCATATGCCTTCCATTTTAGTATATTTTCAAGGTGTGAAATGGGGACCGTGTGGCAGAAACTCCCTCTGCTCTGTTTGTCACCGTGCAATTGGCTGCGTTGGGGAGGGAGGTTTATCGTGCATAATAAGGGAGCAGGTTTCAGTGAGGTTTGTGGAGCTGTTTCTGTACAAAAATAACAAGAATTAAAAATTTTCTTGCACCCCTTTCTGTCAGCTGCAATACCCATATGTCTGTTTATCCATCTCATTTGTATGACACATGCAAAAGGCAAATTCGGTTCTCTGAGCTTTTGAGGTGGGATGTCCCTCGTGTCAGAGTCAAATGGGATGAAGGGAGACCGAGGACAGAGTAGGAAAAGTATGGATAAAAGCTGGGAGTACAACAAAGGTCATATGTAAGTTTGCATTTTGCCTTTTGACAGATAGAGGTAAATGTAAGATTTTATTGTCCTATTTTGCCATACACCCTGAATGGCTTATTGGCAGAGGTGAGGGATTTGGGTAGCCTCAAGCCAGTCAGGTTTGCTGTGTTCAGCAAGCTTATGTGATCTGCAACAATTACGCGTAAGGTTCAAAGAATTATAATTATACCAACCAAAAAAAGGCACTAAGGACAATCATGTTGATGGTTTTGATAATAACGTATTGGCCATTATTAAATTCGTTCATTGGACTGGAGTGCAGCATGTTTTTTCTGATCATGGTTCCGACTCCTGGATAGGTAATAAGGAAATTATTACTGTGGACGTTAAAGCTCATTAAATGTGACTCTATTAAAAATCAAGGTTATGCTGGACTTTAAATCTCTTTGAGCATAACCACTGGAGGCTGCAGCACGACCTGGCAACTTGCCATGTAGTTCAGTGGTCCTTTCCTCTCATTTATGCCGTAACAGTCTCTATTAAAATAGGTACCAGCGCTATTGCAAAGGAGAGATTTGAACACCGTGAGCTGTATCAACATGCCGTCCTTTTTCAAAGTATAAATTTGCACGCGGTGTCGTGCAGTATTAATGGGGCAGATCTGTTGCAGCCGCATTACGGGAAAGGGCTGTAACTTTCTGGGTGTTCTGTTTCTCTCCCGGCGGCTGCCTGGGTCTGGGTTGTGTAAGAGCAGGGTGCACCAAGGTCAGGCTGCCATCTGGGGAGAGGCTCTGAGTCCTCCTGTCTCCGAAACAGGGATGCAGATTGTAACAGCTTTGGAAAGGTGGCACGGGGCATCACTGCCCAGATTTGGAATCTGTTCCAGTTCTGCATTTCTCTTTCCCATGCTCTTCACACCTTCCCCCTGGCCCCCCTTCTGTATTTCAGGCTGCATTTTCTGCTTTTTTTCTTCCAGCTCCATTGCTTTTCCTGTTCTTTTCTGCTTCTCTCCAGGCCATTTCTGTTTAGATCTTCCTTTTTTGTCTCGTGTGGTCCTGGTGGACCTCTTGATTTTTCTTTTCTGGCACTGCTAGAGATAGAGTTCGGTCTCTTTGTTGCAAGCAAATAGGTAGGTGGCAGCTAATGGGGAGCTGACAGAAGTAATGACTTGTGTATTGTAGCAAAGTATGGGTAAAAATGAGAGAATGCTTCAGGTGCTGATTATTTCCATTTGTGTTCTCATTTTAAAAGTAGTGTATTTGAAGGTAGGAGTGGATGACTCGTGGAAGCTGGTTCCTGACTAAAGAATACAGTAATGCGAATTTTCCATGAGCTCTTATGATTTATTGCTATCCCGTAGGTACAGTGGAGTGTTCCCTTCTTTCATGCAGCCTCTCCTATGAGAAGGAGGAAAAGTGCTTTTAATATTCCTTCTGTTGAGAGACGGGCTGGCACCCCTGCCAGGAAGGAGGATGGGGAAATCAATTCTGATTTCAACCATCTGTGGAGAATTTTGGAAGTGAACTATTTTCCTGAACATAATCCCACCAAAAAGGAAAGCTATTCATCCATCTCAGTGGTTTCAGTGCCCTTCTTCCTCTTGTTAGGGAAAAGTAGGAAAAGGGGGTCCTTGATGAAGGACTGGGGAATCTCACTCTAAGGCAGGTGTTTGACCCTAACAGAGATGCTACATCTGGTGTTCAGCAGAGGCTGTCTCCAGCATCACTGCCATGTCAGGGCCTTGTAAAAATGTAATTAATTGGAATTAAATTGACTAATGAATTAATATTAAAATAATCTAATCTTGTTGAAGTGACAAGCCAGAGATGGTAAAATTTGTCACTGTCCCAGCATGCTTGTGCTTCTGATGAATGTGTTTCTGAGTACAGAAGGCAACAAAAAAGGAGCAGATGGAATTTAGAAGTTGCCATTCTCCATCCACAGTTGGCTGAGCTGTTGGTGCTTGGAAGCCTTGGTGCTTCCTACCATCTGTGTATAGGAAATCCACACATCGTGAGGGCTGCACCTGCAAAAGAAACCTGAGCCCACCTGATGAAGGATTTTCCTTTGACCTTAGTTGTTGGGTGCAGATGTGCAAGCACAGCATCCGTATCTCATGTTGTGCTGATGGCTCCTGGCATCTCGCTGGTCAAACAAGGTTGGGCCAGGTGAGTGCATAGAGGGCAGCTCTTCTTAGCTCATGTAATGCCTCTTCCTAATGCAGAGGAAGGATTCATTAGGTGACACTTCTCTCGATGATGTTTAACACGCCAGTTCCCCTTCAGTTTGTACTGAAGGAATTGCCTTCTTTCTAAAGAGATGCAAAGTTGAGGTCCAGGGCATTTGCTGTCTTCAAATGTTAAGGGACATTTGGTAAGAGCAGGATGTTAGCCTTTGTGCCCTGTCTGTATTTCAATAAAGTAATTGCTTTCTGCATATCCCAATTTCTTCTGAAGTTTATAAAGAGCTTGTCTTTGCCTCTGGTGTTTTGTTGTGCACTGATGAAGTTCTGTCCTCTTTCACTCCAGAGATGGCCACATGTTCTCGATGGGGGAAGAAATAATTCCCTACTGCTACCTGCATCAGAAGTGTTGCATAGCTATAATGTGCAAAACACAAATGATATGGGAAGTAGCACACAGGATGAGTGTTATTAGCAACAGTCCTTGGGAGGTACCCACTCAGAGCCTGCCTGCCTTCCCATCCTGACTCTGCAGCTGAAGAGCAGTGCCTCCTTGGGGCAATCCCCTCCCCTCTCAGCTAGTTATTATCATTATTGTTTTTATGGTGCTAGTTTCTCTACTGAAAGACATTTAGACCAGTCTGGGATCTGAATAGTATATTAAGACTGGGAATAAGCTGGTAGTTTAAATACAGCTTACTTTGATTTCCTTCCTTATCATCCATATCCCTTTGTCCCAGCCCAGCACTATAGGTAACAAGGTGGGGCTCCTAAATATACCTGTTTTCCTAAAAGACTACAGCCAAGTTGGGACCTCCTGTACTTCAAGATTAACAGCGTTACGGTAGTTTGTGGGCAGAGTCTATAAAACCCTTTTACATTACAATGGTGTGAATAGATTTGGGCAGCCCAGCCACAAGGGAAGAATACCTTGAAGACTTCATGTGTCCTGATTCAGCAACAGTGTGGCCTTTGATGGTAAATGCTCTGCACTACTGAAGTCAGTGCAGGTGCCTACGAAGAGCCACGTTTTCTGGCTTGAATGAAAGTACAGTACCTCAAGAGGGCTGAAAGAAATGTTCCCAGGTTAAGAAAAAGTTGCTTTTATCATATATAGCATTTGTCATCCAGATAGATTCCCAAGGTTTTTTGGAGATAACACAGATATGAAGTCATGCAGCACTGAATATATTCAAAACAGTGTGCTCTGCCTATGGCAGCATGCCATGAGTCTGTTAAACAACCAGAGAGAATTGCCCCCGAGCACGACTTAATCTGTGTGCTGCGAACGGCCGGGACACACGCGGGCAGACAGGGGTTGCTGACCGAACAAACCCCCGAGGATGGCTGAAGCCTGCCGCTTCTTGTGAAACTGTGATGGGAGGTGCCAGGGAGACACTGCTGGGACTTTCAGGCTCCATCTGCTGTCCAGGGAGCCGGAGGTTTGTAATAAATCCTGTAATGTAGTTCTGTTGTAGCTACTGAATGTGTAAAACTTGGTGTCAGTCAAAGGTTACTACCCAGACTGTACTTAGCCTTCACAAAGAGCAAAAGAGCTACAGGATTTCTTCCTGGCCCCTCTTTTCCACCCAATTCACGTGTGGAGTTCCTGGAGGCCTCAGTCTTTCTGCTTTTGTAAGAGGCAGCCTGTGAACCTGCCTAATGCCTCTGTACAGCTCCAGTGATTCTTAGAAGGGCTTGTTTTTTTAAAGCATCTCCTACCCTCTTGCTAGGCACTGTGTAGAAGTTGATTACAAAATATTTAGTAGAAGTTGAAGCCTTGCTCCAGAGAATATAAAGCCACCTTACCAAGAAGGAAATAGTAAAATAAGTTGGGAGGGAGAAGGAAATAGAAAAGAAAATAAAAAAATATATGTGATGAGGGTGACCAAATTTGAACACTGAACTATGAGAACATCTGCAATGGTTTCTGTAGCATTATGAGGAAGGAGGCTTCCAAGGGAAGGGTCTCTGGGCTTAGAGATCCTGCCTTGAATCTGGGTGTAATGGAAATGAGTAGCACTGCAAGAAAATACTGCTAGGGAGAAGGCTGCTTGTTTCCTAGGCAGATACATTTTCCTTACTCAGTACTGATGCAATAAAGTCGTGGTGTTACATCTGAGAAGGAAGAGATCACCTTTGCTGAAGTCGATGGGAAGGTTAGAGGTAGCAAACGTCATTACAGATAGGCAGGTAGCAAGGTTAGAGGTAACTTCTGGGACCAGATAAATCAAGAGAAAATGTGTGGAGAAACCTGGGCTGACAGGGAGTATTCTGTCTCCTCCTGGCTTACTCTGTATGTGGCTTTGGAGGAGAACCCGTGAGAGAAACAATATTTTTAAGCCTGCTGACTTGGTTTCTAGTTCCCAGTCCATCAATAGCTGAGAGAAACATGAAGTGACCATGAGGAGGAATTCTTCTCACCACCAGAAGTAGCCCCCAGAAGTAGCTGTGCTCCTTCATTTATAACCAGGGGAAATTCAGAGCCTTTGCAAGGAGAGAAGTCAATGAGCAGTGGAAGGACCCCAAAACTCTCTCTCCCATGTTTTAACCCCTTCCCACCCCCCTAAATCCCTGTAAAACACCATCAAATTTGTGCCGTATAGAAACTGCCACGTTGCAGATAGCACCCTTCATAGCCGTAGTTCTTCTACATCCCTCTGGTTCTTCTATATCCCGCTGTGCTGATGGTTTCTTTATCAACCGTAGACAAGCCAACAGGCTGTTGAGATTTACGGGTCTTGGTAAACTTTGAGAGTTGTGTTTTCCTGCTCAGGTATTTGAGTCAAGCTCTCGTTATTTGGTTGTTGCCTTCTTGGTGGCTGTGTAGCAGTCAGGATGCTCCCGCTAGATCTCTCCAGTTCAGCATTTCTCCTCAAGGGAAGGAAATGCAGTATTATCTGCAGCTGCCCTTTGGATCCTGCGGGGTTGTGATATGAGCTGCCTCTTACAGCAGTTTGCATCACAGAGCAGCTTTTGATTAGGAACGATGTGCCATAAGGCCTCTGGATGTACACAATTGAAAATGCTCTTTCATTCATCAGCAGGATTGAGAAGAAAGGCTTGTGCTGATGTCTCAAATTCAGGCCGACACTATTTCCCTGACATTAGAAAAACCAGCCTGCCAGCATGGCAGAGCGCTCGGGCAGGGGAGAGCCTCAGATCTTTGCTCTGCATCTTGTCAATGTATTGTTTCTCCTGGAAATTAAAGCTTGATGCCTTTGTGAGCAGTAGAGAGCAGTGGAAATCTAGTCGAGGAACTTTGCAAGGGGTGTTGAGGTTATCGGGAACATCTTGAAAAGCCTTGTGCTGGCAAGGTGAATGTCCCCTTGGTTGGGGATGTTTATTAGATTCAGGAAAGATGTCAGGAATGGGAAAATACTGAACTTAGTTACACTTTCCCTCTCGATACTATCCAAGATGGCAGTACTCTTGTTATGGCAGGTTCGTAACGGGGAAAAAAATTACTGAACTTGCTGTTTTTCTCTGGAGTCCTCATTTCAATTTCCAGGTAAGTATACGTGGCCCGGGGCTGAAATCTGACTGTCTTCACAGAATAAATAGGGACTCCTTAACACTGAATCCCAAATGAGGTGGGGTGAATGTGTAGAGACTGAGAAATAAAGTATCTCTACTTGTTCCACATTTTAAAGGGCAAACACGTGCAACTAAAATTCAGAAGCTGAAAGGTAACTTTTTGCATGGGCTGTTTTTCTGGTTTGCCTGCGTGTGTCTCTGTGGGAAGCTGTTTTTTCTGGGAAATACTGTTTTCCAGTTGTGTTCCAAATTTTTTCATTTCACTTACTCTGATTATTTAGGGGCTGTAAATGAAGTAAAATAAGGCTGTTTCAATATTCTAGAGCAGCGGCTGTATTTAAGAAGTTTATATTTGATGAGTAAGTTGATGACATTGCATTATGTGAATTTGATGTGCAAACTTGTCACTAAAGTGTAAACATAGTGACAGCAGGACCAGCAATTCCCAGCCTAATCAAGTAAGCCGAGTAACACATTCTTTGAGCTATAGAGTAATAGAGACTGATTTACATATTAAAATGAGAGAAGCTACACAGATCCAACAATTAAGTTGATATTTTAATTGCATAAAAGTCAGGAGATTCAAAGTTATGTTTCCTGCATCAGTTCATTTGTCACCCACATGTATTTGTAGTATTTTCAATGACTTTATTTGGTATGAAACTGATGTGGATTAAAATACATGAAATGTTAGCCATGGAAGAAAGGAGAGCTTTGGATTTGCTGGGTTAGAAATCAGACTAAAAGGATTGAGAATTTCTTGGTCTGTTTAAAAACAGTACAAATTCCAGGTAATTTCTTTCTTAATATTCTAGTAGACATGTTGGGAGGGAGGGAGAGGGAGCTATATTCAAATGCAACGGAAAAAATTCCCGTTGATCTCAATAGACCTTGAATTATATCCTTAACTTCTTATTTTCTTTTTAAGGAATAAGCTTTATTGAATTGCAAATTCACACAAATGCACTAGTACCACTAAGAATTACATCAATATATGGATTCTGTCCTTGGTGTTTATGCTGGTTCACAGTACTGATCTTGCATTCAGATAAGCGTGCACGTATACAGCTACCCTTATCTCCCCATGCTGATGTTCTGATATATGAATGCTTGTTCCCTGCGCTCACAAAAAGCTATTCACATGCCAAGTCTGACGATTTTTTTATAATCCTTCTTTGAATTAGACTACAAAAAGAATGTGTTTGAAAAGGTTAACTAATGGATACACTTTTCTTCCTGATGAGGAAAAGAAAAATGGTGAAGTTCTGAAAAATGGTCAAGCAGAATTTTGATCAGACTTCTCTAATCAAATACATTCTAGGCGGTGAGCAAGTAGGAGAACTGTTAATCCATAGTAGATTTATTTGGAATGGAGAACATTTTTTTGGAAAGCAATCAGTGCATAAAAGCAGACACTTGTAATTACTTTGCCATCTTAATCATGGCACTGGCATCAGTACCATGATGTGATAACGTTGTGATAGCCTTTTGAATGTGGTGCTGACATAAGAATGTCAATAGAAAGGGAGAGAAGCCTCTCTTAGTATCTTCACACCTATCGACCTGGTTTGCTAACATCCAGGTATTCTGGGCAACTTGTCCAGTGGTTGCTGATCCCATGGTATCCTAAACAAAAAGGCGTAAGACCCTCTCAGCTCGTTTGGAAAAAAGCCAGCACCTTGCAGTCCCCTTGGGAATCCACCAGTGGACTGTACAGTGGCCGGAGCGCTGCTGTGATGAGGCACAGATCAGTAAGTAGATGGCAGCATTCTGCACGGTGCTGGCTTTGGTGCTGTCATCTCACGTTTCTGGTGTGATTTTGTGCCAAGGAGGCGAAGGCATGGGGTTAAATCATAGCAATCTTAAAACTCAGGGGAAGGTCCTGCTGGTCCATCAGGGATTTCTGAGCACCTGGGAGCAATCCATGAGATTAAACTTAAAGCTCCCTGGTGTGGTTTATGTAGTCACAGCAGCTGATGCAGTCTTCACTCGCTATTTCAGTGTTTCCACATTTTCTCCATTTCAGTGCCAGATTATCTGGCATGATGTCCAGTTAGAGAGCAGTAAGTCAATCGAGCCTCTATTAGGGAACAGCATATTCATTCGTATATACAACCAGCTCCAGCTCGATGGATGAAAATCAGACAGATGAAAAGCTGGTTGAAATCAGATTCACGAATTGCCTTTTCACTCTCTGGCTAAGTGTGTTTCTGGCTGTATTGAATAGAAGAGTCTCGATGCATCCTGTTGGAGTACTGTAGCATGGTGGGTTATTGGGTAGGTATGCAACTTTGTAAAGTTACCTTCTGCGATGATCAGATACCATCACAGGTGTGCAGCAGAAGTATTTAAATAGATCAGAGACTTCCATAAGGAAGGGCTGGAGGCAGTGGCAGTATCCACCTTTGCCAGAGACTGCGGATGTGTCATCAAAAATCTCGCTGCTAGTGGCATCAAAGGCGATGCGCAGATCTGAAAGATTCAGCAAAGGTTTTCTGAATAGGCCGATAATGACAACGGCGTGTGATTCCCCTTTTAGACTGCCATATTGCGATGACTTCCCTGAAATGAGGCAGAATTTAGGTGAGGGGAAATTTCCATCTTGTTTTACAAAATCGGTAAAAATAAATCCTAAGTTAGAACTGGTGGTGTAAGATCTGCGTAAGACGTGGGCTACTCCTGGTCAGGTTGTTTCCATGATAATGTCCTTTTCTCAGTGTGTGGGCAGTGTGCTGATGCATTCACAAGCTCCCCGCAGAATGTATTTGGACTTCCATGGTGCCACAAGGAGTAGTGGAAATTACTCTTTGCTTCCATTTTAAAGCAATTCTTCCTACTATAGGATCCTTCTCATTATACAACCTGAAAAACCCACAGAGAAGAGGACGGGAGCATTACCGTGTGCATGTATTCTGGAGTCCCTAGGAAGTTTTGGGGGAAATTAAAAATTTTAAGCATGTATGCAAAGTCTTCATCTGCAAGGTGATGTCTTAAGCCAAAGGGAGAAGATGCTTGCAGCACTTGGGAACAGATTTAAAGCTAATGGCATCTTAGTTACGCCTCAGGTAGCTCTGAGTCCTAGGCTGCTAACCCCAACAGTTAGAAGTAAATAAGGATAAAAATTAGAACTACACGTATCCCACTTATTGCAGCATGTTAAACACTGCTGTTCTCCTCTGTCAAAGGTGGAGTGAGCCAGGCTGTTCCATAAAACCAGGGCAAATGAGCAATTAGCAGGAGGTACAGAAATAGTGTTTAGGAAGGTATAAAGTTGCTCTGAGAGCTAGGAAATGTTTCTCCTTGTTTTGCTCGTGGTTTAGAGTGAGAATGTTTGACACTTAACAAAAGCTGACTAATTCTTTGTTTTTTCCCTTTAATGATCAGAATTCAGGGGAGGGCTCGCTGTGACAGGTAGGAGAAAGCATTGCCATGGAAGTGAAGCTCTTTTTAATTAGAAAGTCCCTTGGATGATTTACTTTCTAGTGGTTTGAGTGCTGGCCGGTTTGAATGTGTCAGCAATACTGACCGGCACAATGCAGTCTTGTCAGCGTAGGTTCTGTTTTGCTCTTCAGACATCAGGAGGTGAAGCCTGCTCCAACAAGGAGAGTCTGTGATGAGGGAAATTATAACTGCAGCCAGCCGTGCTAGCGACTTCACCATCTGCTGTGAAGTCTCTGCCTTGAATGCCGGCACTTGTGGTAGCAGGCATAATGATGATAATATTTTCCACTTCTGTAGCACCCTCTGTCCAAAGGTCTCTGAGTATGCTAGAGATACTAATTAAGACTCGCAGCACCCATGGGAGGTGGGCATGAGTCTCCACACTAGCTTTTCTTGCTTGCAGAGTCTAAAGAGATTGTGGCACTAATCTTTGGGCAGCAATTCCTTCCATCAGGCAGCTCTGGAAGAACTAAAAACCTCTCATACTGTTGTTACTTTAAATCAGAGCTGTATTAGAGGGGCAGTCTGACTCGCGTTAACTTGCTGGAGTATAAGGCAGGGGCTGAGCTTCATGCTCTTAAGTGGGCTTGTTGGGGGAGCTGCAGAAACTGGGTCTACCGTAGCTGTTTCAGAGTTTCTTACAGTGTAAGTCTTGGAGTAGGTCTTGTAACTCGAGTCCAGTCCTTAATATGTGGCCTTCTGAGGAAACTGGACTCTTAAGATCAGATTGCAGTGCTCTACATGTAAGAAAATCATAGAATCATAGAATAGTTTGGGTTGGAAAGGACCTTCAAAGGTTATCTAGTCCAACCCCCCTGCAATGAGCAGGGACATCCTCAACTCAATCAGGTTGCTCACAGCCCCATCCAACCTGACCTTGAATGTTTCCAGGGATGGGGCATCGACCACCTCTCTGCGCAACCTGTGCCAGTGTTTCACCACCCTCGTCGTAAAAAATGCCTTCCTTATATCTAGTCTGAATCTACCCTCTTTTAGTTTAAAACCATTACCCCTTGTCCTATTGCAAAAGGCCCTACTAAAAAGTTTGTCCCCTTCTTTCTTATAGGCGCCCTTTAAGTATTGAAAGGCTGCAAGAAGGTCTCCCAGGAGCCTTCTCTTCTCCAGGCTCAACAGCCCCAGCTCTCTCAGCCTTTCCTCATAGTAGAGGTGTTCCATCCCTCTGATCGTCTTTGTGGCCCTCCTCTGGACCCGCTCCACCAGGTCCATGTCTCCCCTGTGCTGAGGACCCCAGAGCTGAACGCAGAACTGCAGGGGGGTCTCACCAGAGCGGAGCAGAGGGGCAGAATCCCCTCCCTCGACCTGCTGGTCACGCTTCTTGTGATGCAGCCCAGGGTACGGTTGGCTTTCTGGGCTGTGAGCGCACATTGCCGGCTTATGTCCAGCTTTTCATCCACCAGTACCCCCAAGTCCTTCTCTGCAGGGCTGCTCTCAATCCCTTCATCTCCCAGCCAGTATTGATACCAGGGGTTGCCCCGACCCATGTGCAGGACCTTGCACTTGGCCTTGTTGAACCTCATGAGGTTCACATGGGCCCGCTTCTCGAGCTTACCTTAAATACAGCCAGGACTTAAGTCCCCAGCAGACGTGTTCTCTGATCAGACTTTCTGTACATGAAATCACTGCTTGTTTCCTCCAAGCAGTGGGTTGAAGCGCGTGTGTGTAGCAATCCACAGTGAGCCTCGTATCAGCAATGTTGGAGACTGCCTGAAAATGCCTACAAATAACACAGATTCCCCCTGGCTGAATGCATGTTCTGTAGTGATGTCTAGAGTTCTGGATGCTTTTTTTTGTCCAAAGGGCTTTTTTTTTTTTATACAGCTTTATTTTATATAACTCCATCTTTCTTGTAGAAGGCTAACAGGAAAGCTTTTCCATAATCTGCATTTCCATAGTCTGCAGGAAATGGATGAGTAACATTGTATGGACCATCAGGAAGGAGTAAGTGCATAAGAAAGGGAGAAATCTTTAATGCATGGTCCCAACACTCATGCTCCTGGATTCAAAAGTATGTTCCCGTGAAGATCCATTTAACATGCTTTTCAATTGGGTAGAGTTGTGGCAGTGAAGCTCTTCCTTCCCCAGAGTGCAAGGTGTAAGATAAAACCTGTTGGTTAAGATCAAGGATACACCTACTATCCGCCATCTTTAAGAGGAAAAATACTGTTGTCAAGTATCATTATATGGTGTGTAAGTGTATTTGAGGCTATTAAAGACAGTTATCCTCAGAGAGTTATACATAACAGGTTAAAATGGAGGAGGGTGGGGGAACAAACCCTTGCTGTGTTTAATTATTGCTGGGTGCTGCACACACTTTTCTCTGTTATTTACTTAATCTTAAATGCCAGATGCTAAAGGGCACCAGCATCAATTAACTGCTTAATTAGACTTGCAAAGAAATCATGTAATTTAGTTATAGGCAAATAAAAAAAAAGAAAAAAAACACACAGAACAGAAGCTCAGGGCTCTCTTTGCAATCATTTTTAGAGCTCCCTGCATAACATTGTTTGCTTTCATCGCTTGCTGGAAACTCTTTGGAGCACTCTCTGTGCTGCTTGTCCCATTGGGAAGCAAGCGGCTGGATGCAACATCACTTGTTCGTTGCCATTCTGAGCGGATTTAGCCACAGCTTGCTTTGTTGCTGTCCAAATTCTTTTAATAGAGGTTTGGATCAGATGCCCTTTGCGAGGACTTGTGTGGTGCCTCATCCTGCTGATCCGCAGGAGAACCTGGCCTTCGCCCTCTCTTTGTGATCTGCGTTCCCTTCGGCGCTTGCTCTGGGTGCCTCGTCTGGTGAAGACCACGCGCTGTCCCCTGTTTCTGCTAGGAAGACTTTTGTGATGGACACATTTTTGTATTTTGCAGTGTATTTTAGAGTTTTAGCATGCAGCCAACAAAGCACCTTATCTTTAGCAAAAAGAGTCCTGCTTCCCTCACTACAAAATAATAGGAAGCAAGATGCTTTTATTCCATTCGTACCCACTCGTAGGAATAACAGTGTTCACAGGAGTGGAGTGCATTCATTTTTGTTTCATCAAGGCCTACAAGTCTGTCTGAATCTTTATCTTGCAAATTGCCTTAACAGAGTAATGATCAATACCTCGTGCTTGTGTATATGCAAAGTTTTTCTTCCATATAGGTGCTGCTGCCTTTCTGACTCTGTTACCACTATTCTCACTTCGGTGTCAGCAACATTGTCGTTTAAGTGCTTTTGCAGCATCCCATGTGTTACAACTTTTGTTTCTTCCTTAGTGCCTAGATGTTGGAAGCTGCTGACGTATTTTTTCTCAGGTCCTGAAACCTTTCTGAAAACAAGGTGGTGTTCAGTTTCTCAGGGCACAGTTCTCCCTCTCTGCCTATGCTGTCTCAACACTGTTCTTTTCCTTTCTGAAAATACAACCTAGCCCTTACAGAGTTCTTTATTTCTTCAAAGCACTGTATAAACATTATCTAATTAAGTATATATAACATGCCCTAAAGTATGTTAAGGGAAAACTGCAGCACAGCATTGAAGTTTCCAATCACTTGATCCAGTGTAAAATCTGATTGAATCACTAATTATTTTTCCAAAATGCTGTGCCTAATGGCATGTATCAAGACAGGAAAATCAGAGCTGCAGCCAGAAGCATTGGGAGCTGCCACCAACGAGAGAGGGGCAGTCAGGTAAGTTCTGTGTTAGCTCTAGGATTGGTTTGGATATGCACACTAAACTAACAAACAACACAACAAAAAAAAAAAAGAGGAGCTGCAGCATTCGGGTCTTTCCTGTTTTGATATATATAATCAGCTCTACATTTCCTGTTGAAATGTTCATTAAAATTGCAGCCCCTGTGATTATGCAGCTGTCTAATTCAAATCAATGGGGCTCCTGAAACAATTTCAGATATTTTTAAATACTGCTGTAGAACTTCCTTGTTTACAATGTTATGATTAAGTGACTTTTTTTCTAAGTCATCTAAAGCATTAATAAAAATCTCTTCAGCTTTTCTGTAATGTTTTTTTACTCTGAGTGGCTGCAAATAATGCAAACCTTGCTTTATGGCTTTATCTTTTACTTCTTAGTGCAGCATGTCTATTTGTATTGATAACTAAATCAGAAGCCCAATTACACAAGTTCTTTATAATTCCTAGTAAGCCATAATTGACTTCTTTTGTTTTGGAATCCTAATACAAATAAATAAAATTAATAGAGCAGCAGAATAAATAGCACTGAGAGTACAAGAGCCATGCCTTGCTTCCAGCTCACTAACTTTTGGAAGCAACTGTTGATAATGTCTATCAACTGAAATACTTTGATGTTATAACTGACACCTGACTGTCCAGAAGAAAGATTATAATGTCCAAAGGGTCAAGATACTTCAATAGGTCTCATGCTGAAAGGGAGGTCATTTTAGTTTTACTGGAAAGATGCTTTCAAGGTAATTTCAGCTCTTCTGCTTTGGAATGCTTCAGAGCAATGCCAGGCTTCTTGTAAGTTTGTTTTAATGACTGTGGGTTTATTAACTTTTCAATTTTTTAATAACTTCAATCCCTTTTACTGTTTCAGAAGCCTTGGCACAATTCTGATGTGTTTAAGTTGCAAGCATTACAGGAAAATACCTAAATCAAAACATTGTGGGAGAGAGACTGCATGAACGAGCAGATGTTTACAGTCTCCGACTTCTGTGGTTGAGGAAAAAGCAAACACATTTCTATAAAAACTCAATGTGGTAAAAGCATTTTAGTTGCCTGTGGTTTTGTGCTTCACCTGCCTGTGAAGGTATTTCTTTAGTCTTCTTTTGCTTTTATTACCTTGCCCCAGCTGTACTTATTAACTCCCTTGTTTAATTCCACTTGTTTACGGTCCCACCGGGGTGCCAGGAGCAGGGGAAGAGGCAGATCTGGCACAGCTCAGAGCTGGCTCTCGTGGTCGCTTAATCCCTCGCTGAGCACATCTGCTCGAGCTGGTGCTGCTAGGTCAAGCAGCGGGGTGGCCAGATGTGAACGACCGCGGATGTTTTAGTACCGCGGTGTAGTTGAGCCCAGATGCTCTGCTAACAACCTGCCAGTGCTGCTGTCACTGTTATAGCAACACCCCTCTTCACAAAAGGAATGATGACATCGTGGAAACTGTGCAGGTCAAAATTGGTCAATGCTGACTGGCGATTGCTAACTGTATTGTTACTGGGTTTAGAAGTAGATGAAGATTTTAAATGAACTCTTGTTCTTTGGTGCTGAAGAAGTAGGATGCAGCCTGTAGGACGGAGAAGTGAGTATTGTTATTTAGATATCATCCTGTGTGTGCTCTTGGTATTCAGGACTTGTGCACCTATTGAAAGTTGGAGGTAAAAGCTTTGGATGCGGACATGGGAAGGGAATGAGAGGGAAGAGGACAGGAAAGACCGAAGTTTTTTTCTTATTTTAACAGAGAATAGATTGAATGTGATTTGGCCACTGCACCTTAATGGGTAATCCCCACTCTGAGCCTCAGATGAAAAGAAAAAATCTATAAGGCTAGGGATAATGCAATAGGATTTTTGCAGACTTTTCTCAGATGTAAAGTGAGCTACTGAATAGCCCAGCCGTTAGTGATAACTTTTTCTTTGAGCACAGAGCTAATTCATCGATTTAGCCTAGTTGGGTAAATCTATTTTTCATTACTTGCATATCCCACGCACAGAGACCTTTTGTGTGCACCATTTTTCCCTTTCCTCACTTGTCCCTCAACATATATTTTTCCTAAACCTCTGGCTGACCTGTCCCAGCAGTGCCATTCATGCCAGCAGCACGGTTTCCGTGGCACTTGGTATCATTGACCCCAGTGGGAAGAGTTCACAGCCTCAGAGAGTGAAATCTTCTCTAAACCTAAAACTGAAATGAATCATTCTCGTGGAAGACTGCAGTGCAAGAGAGCAGATTTCTCTGTGCGCTTGCTCCCTGGGTGTGGATCGTTGGAGACCAAGAGTCAAGGTTACCTATATGCTATGCTCTTTTTCTATACCAAAATACTCTCTTTGGTGACTAAGCGCTGTGGATCTTGGTTTCTTGACTGATCTAATTTCAAACAGGCTAGGTCCTGCACCAAGGCAGTGTTTCGTTCAGAGCTCTCAGGAGTTAGAGAGATGGAAGAGTTCAAGCAATGCCAAGGAATAAGAGGATCTTCCAAACAAACATCCTTCCAAAAGGAGGGATCTAGAGGCTGTATAGGGGGAATGCAGGCTGCAGTTGAAAAAAGAAAAACGGTGATATTCTGGGGTAGGGTATTCTTTGAGCCTGCTACAGCAGTTGGTGTCAGCAGGGCTTGCTGCAATAAGCATGTCAGCCTCTCGGGATCCCCAAAGTGCTCTGTAAACTTCACAGCAATAGGAAATATGCACAGGGATTGCTTCATCCATCACTAAAATGCATCCACGGCTAGCGTGAAATATAGTAGCCGCTTAGCGCCACACAGGAACCATCCTTACGGCAGAAAGTGAGAAGTGTCTTTTTGACTTGAAAGTAGAGGGGGCAGAACGCAGTTAAGCGAATGGCATTTGTACAGGACACAAGGGCTGATACCACAGTCCTGGTTCGTGTTCTTATCCCCAAATAAAAATGCTCTGTCAGGAAAACGCTTTGCCTCTTCTGTAACGGTCCAGGTCTAAGTTTCTTATCTCCTCTGAAAAACAGTATGTCCACAGCACAGCGTGCTCCCTGCCATAACCTTTAGTTCATTACTGATTCAGAGAGTGAGTGCCAGCTATTGAATCAGAGGATTGGGGCCAAGCTAAAGGTCACGGTTGTGTCTACATACATAGAAGCAAGCGTAACCTCTTCTTCTTTCCGAAAGCGCTAATATGTGGAGATGTAAAAGTTCATATCTGTGACTTCTGCAGCTCTCATGTCAGGGTTGTGAAGCAAACAGACAGGTAGGAAAAGACAGTTTCCCAGCTGGGGAGAATCACATCAAGGGACTGATAGAGTTTAGGAGATAGTGGGCACAGGCATACAGCCATTGTTATTCTCCAGGGTGGAAAAAAAATGTGTTTCTGCCAGCAAGAGCAGACAATACCTGGGAGCAATTTGAAAAGCCAGGCTAACTCCCATAGCTTGCTGGCCTCCAAGATAACGCTTTTACCTGTGTCCTGTATCCCACTGCAAAGATTTCCTGCTGCTGTTTTTTCCAGCTCATGCTTACTTTCCACAGTCTTTGTGCCTCCAGCAGCTTTTGAGCTAACTTTGCACTTCTTTAAACTTTTTTTTGCCTTTTGTAGTTTGACTTGTGGGATAGAGGACTGTGCCTTGCATCTGTAGGGAAAGACAGTCTCTCCTTCAAGACATGCATGGACTTGTATACCTCTGCTGCATGTTAAATTGATGGATTTTGCCTCTGTTTTTTGGGATTTCTCGATTGTTAAAACATTTCAATGCCTGTCATTAGCGAAAGGGCATTAGGTTGACAGGACCAGTTTCTCGGTCTCCTGTATTTACCCACCTGCATCAGTTCTGCTGAGCTTAATTTTAATTATAATCCACTAGGTCACCTGTGCTCCATCAGACCATTTTCTCTAGGGTTTTGTTTCATTAGAACTTTATTATAGAGCTAATTTTATTTTTTTAAAGCCATCAAATTCAAGGCTGAGCTATGAATTTTTCCTGTTAAACAAGAAGGTATCCCAGGTCTGTGCTGTGATTCAGCAGATTCTGCGTTCTCAGCCCAGGCTGTCACCAGATCAGTGCTGTTGAATTAAGTAGCATCCTTGACTTTCTTTTCCTTAGCTCCTCTATCTGTAAAATGGAGACCGTGCTAATCTCTCATTTGTGTAACTCTGTAATGTTTGTCCGGCACTTCAAAGATGCCGAATACAATAAAACTGCCAAGCGTCCTTTCACTAACAGGATTGATGATTTACACCCAAAATGCTCATTTTTGTGCTAAAACAAGATCACCTGAAAGATACTGCGGTTGGAACCAAACCAAGGAAGGGGGGAGGAGGAAACCATCTGTTACACAACAGCAAAAATGTTTCAGGGCATTCGCCTGGGAAGCTCTGGGTGACGAGTTTGGAATATGAAGGCTTATTTATATGGATGGAGCTAATTTTCTCCAACTTATTCATTTTTCACTTAGGGAATTACCTAATCTTACAAGAGACTCTAGGAGGAAAGATTCATTTATTCTTTGTCTCGTTCAGCCCCAGGCAAGCCTGAAGATGCTCTGCCTCTTCCAGTTCTCCTTTTTTAACTGATTCTATTAATGGAGCCTAAAGATTTTCTTCTTCTGAGTAAAAAGGGTTAATCTTTCTCGTTCCCTCTCACCCTTCTCCTCCTCTTTTTCTGGAGAGTTCTTTTTTTGGCATCTCTGGCTGTTTCTATCATCTTCTCCCCCTAATCTGCCACTATCTGAAGAATTCATTACATTTCAAATCAGAGGCCTTGCTGCATACATTAGCAGGTTTTAATAGACTTGCCACGACTCAAAAAGGAGGAAAAAAAGAGAGAAGATTTAAAACTCTTGTCTTGCCGAAAGCAGACAGATTGACTCAAAAATGAC
The DNA here is from genome assembly GCF_000737465.1 of Haliaeetus leucocephalus. Lineage (NCBI taxonomy): Eukaryota > Metazoa > Chordata > Aves > Accipitriformes > Accipitridae > Haliaeetus > Haliaeetus leucocephalus. The sequence continues at coordinate 4,607,645 of NW_010972731.1, read as the reverse complement.
TCAGTCAATAAAAGATGAGTTTTGAAAAGGCTTCCCTCCGCTCAAAGGGAGCTCGTATTCCAGCGAATTAGGTTTTTCTAAGCCCACTGTCAGAAATTAATAATACATACAGCATGTAAAATGGATTTAGCCCTCTACAGCCTTATACAAACATATCTTTGACTTGCTAAATGTGACACGACTACCAGGATTTTCCAGCCTTTATCCCAGGAGTTTGTCATCTCTCCAGAATGGTGACCTCAGTGGAATTTTTAAGCACGTTAAAAAAAATGGCTAAATGAGATTTTCATTAAGAGTATGTTTCTACTTTCCTCACCCTTTTTCTTCACCCAAACCCCCTCTGTCAGAGCATTTTGCTGTTATTATTTGCAATCAAAATTACGCCAAAGGCTCTAGTTTAAACTCTCAAGCTATCGAGTCCCTTTACTAGACTCTTTCTGTGGCCTTCCTTCAAAGAAAAAGATACTGAGCCTTCTGTGTTGTAGCAGAAATCTGTCACTTGGGTGTTGGGTTTTTTCTGCTGCTGCAAAAAGGCCATTAAAATATCTCTTTGTTAGAAAAAAGAAAGGGCTCCTGTCTTATTAGATCTATCCACAAGTATTCTTTTGTGATTTGAGGTCTTCCCAGGTGGTCGTGCTCACCTTGCTTAAGGTAATTTAAACATGCAGGTGTGAAATCAGTCACCACTCCTGTTAGTTCCTCCACCAAAGTCCCTCAGCTGATAAGAATTAAAAGTGGTACTAATTTTAACCTCCTTGATGGTTTGGGTAGATCCTTTATTCGGACTGCCCTTGTTCTTCATTTGTACAGAATTTGTAAGAATCCACAGAAGGTATTGTTTTTAGCAGGTAGGTCCATATAGCCTTCTGGGTGGCTGTGGGCTGACTGCATTTGTCCATCTCTCATTGTTTTCTTGTTCTTCCAAATCCCACTATATTATTTCTTTTTTTTGTTGTTGTTAGATTTCAGAATGCTTGACTCAGTCCTGAAATCTTTTCTGCATTCTCTCTCTCTCTGAAAATCTTATACCTACTCCTTTTTTTAAAAATTACTTATTGTGAATTAACCCTTTAAGTTAACTTTGCAAAGTCACTACCTGTCCTCACCTCTTCATGGATCTGTTCTGTCACCTGGCTGTATTATTCTACACACCAGATTTCTTGTCCTATGCTTGCAGAAGTATTGCATGAATGTGTGGCAGCAACATGATGTCTGATTCTGGACTGTATCTCTTAGATGATGTAGAGAAACTTTTTAAAAAGTTGGTGAAGAAACAAACACACTGAAGTGCTCCATTTTGGACCATTATGTGCTGTACAAGTGTTTCTCAGACTTGAAATAGGCAGAGCTCATAATTTTTTTAATATGTTTATAGGTTGCGTGAAAAGGCTGAGCTTAGAGTTGTTGACAATATGCACCCAAAAAGTGCAGCAATAGTTCGTTCTTTCTCATCACTGCAAATAGGAAACTTGCCCAGATTTTCACATGCTTGTCTGGCTCCAAGGAGGAGATCTCTAAACATGGGTATTTGTGTTTAGAGGAGCTTCCATCAAAGTAGCAAAAAGCATTTTTCACAGAGGTGAAGGTAACGAGCTGGTTCAGCACTAGCAGAAGTATTTCACTTTGTAAGAAATTTCTACTTTTATCGCCTAGGGCAGACTGTTAGGTTGGTTTGGGGTTTGTTTTTTTTAATATAATTTTGACATGTAACTAGAAATGACCAGTCCTCAGAGGACAGCCAGTAGAATATCACCTTCTCCAACACCATTTTCCCCACTGCTGAAGAAATTTGGGTGAGTGGATCCCCTGGTCCTTCTCGCATAGGCATGGACCCTACTTACTCATTTTTGTCCAAGAGCCATGAGTAATTGCTTACTTGAAATTAGACGGGGCTTCTGCTCTTGGCGCCACTTCACTCATGAACATTAGCCAAGTAGATGTTGTTTCTTGAGTCGTATTATAAGATACAACCAGGAATTATACAGGAATCTCAGGAAGAGAACACTTGTCTGTCTTGCAGGTGTTTAGTCCTCAGTGCTTAAGAAGTGTTGGAAGAACCAAACGTACAAGACCTAGAAATCAGCTGGATTTTTTCAGCTGGAAGAGGTGCTTGAGTCATTCTTCCTCAGGGTCTTTTATTTATAACATATCAAGCTCCTTCCCAGGATAAGTCTCCAAAGTTAATGTCCTGTCATCTTGTGTCATAATCGGGAGCTTTTAGTTCTCTTCTGAAGATGTGCTCCTAATGTTGGTATAGAGGTGAACAAAATTGAAGGGAACAAGCTTGACTCTTCCTCTAGTTTTGTATTTGTTTCCAATTTAGTTCATTTTTTAATCTGTTCCATGTTCTCTTGACTTGAAAAAGGAGTTTTGCAGTGAATATTATGTCACTTAGCTTCCAGCTGCTGTGCTGGGACATAGCCACCCAATAATCTCCTTAGGAGTAATTGCTGGTGTCTTTTCAGATCATTTTTCTGAAAGGTGACAAACTGCTTGCCACAGTGAGATGTTAATAACACAGAGGTGCCCTTTGTTTGAAAGCTGGTGCAGAAATTACCCCATGCAGTTGTTGCAAAGTCAGAGTTGTAATGGTAAGAAGTGAGAAGCGGATCTGTTCATTTGCATATAATTCCAGGGCTTATGTGTCATCTTTTGTGTAAACCATACAATTTCCGGCACGGTAGGGAACGTGCGCTCATAATACAGAGGGACAGGAACATGGGCTCGCTCTCAGCGTGGATCAGGGTTAAAGAGATGTCATCTACTAAAAAGGAAGGGGTAGAAAAGAAGAAAACATGGTCTGCAGGAGCTACATGGAGAGAAACAGGCATGGATATTTAATGAATCCAAGTTGTCAGACCAGCTCAGGAGAAACTGTACATCCTGACGTCCCTTCTGAGCAGACATCAAATAAAGGGAACAATCTGTCTCCTTCCAGGTGTCTATTGAGCTGAACTCGCCCTGCATCTGCCCTGAATCACAACTGAGACCTAGTGCATATTTTCCTTGTTGTTCTTTTAGTCAGAGGCTGCTCAACTGTCCTTTTACCAGTCAGATACACTACAGATGTCTGAGATGGACATCTTTCTCTATGACACCAAAATTAAACTCTTAAAGACTCTTTAAATTCCAGCTGAGGGCTTTCTAGTATGTTCCCAGTGTAGGTTTCTCAGCTTTTTCATGAAGAGTTGATTTTTTTTTTTTGAAAACAAATGGCACAAGTATCTGTGCTGTCATGTGATTTAGAGTCAGAGAGGGCCATAAATACTTGGTTTGCCTTTTTCTTTCTTCCTTCTCTCTCTCTGGGAAGCTAGAAAGTCTCTCTGAGTAGCCAGTCAGTCCCAATGATGAACTTAACAATTAGAGCCTTAGTGCCCATCTTCCAAAATTTCTAATAAAATTGCATTAATATTTAATACCCAATTATTAAATATTTAAAAATTTAAAACTGAACTGGCTTGGAAGTTAGCACATGATGAATAATTCAGAATCGGGAGAGGAGACTTGGCACTTAGGCTGAGACAGATGTTACCTTCCCTGTCTCCCTGCCCAGAGATGATTTTGGTGGTCCTCCAGTCTTGGGACAGTTTATGGGCACTTCTTGGATACTTCAAGCCTTTACCTCTTGCTCAAGAGCATTAGCAGAAGGTTAAGGGAAATAACCCTCCCTATCCATAATAACACTTCAGACTTCTGCAATGGAATTATGAGCTCCAGAGGCTGGAATAATGTGATTGAAAGCCTGGTTATCCAGGAGATGGCTCTGTTTCCAAACATCTTTCATGCTCCAGGGGAAAAGAGATTGCTTGTCTTTACGTCTGTGTCACATTCCTGCAGTTTTGTTATTTGAAAGCCCCTTTTCCCCTCTTGCTGTTCTGCTGCTCCATGCTGAACCAGCGTTTCACTGAGCTCCAGCACAATCATCTTTAAAGGATTGTTTTCATAAACTGGACACCAGAAAATGAAGTAGAACGTGAAAAATATGCCAATAAAAATAGGGCAAAACCTGCTATCCTGTGAGAGGAGGTCCAGGGCACTCAGAAGAACCCACAGAGGAAATGTCTGGTGTGATTTTTGAGCAGAGTAACTGCCTTTGAGGCCTGCTGCAGGAGCACGAAGAGCAAAGAGAAGGGTCTGGGGAAGGTTTGACTAGTTGGCATCCAGAGTGCTTTCGGGCCAAGAGCAATGTGTTCGCAGTGCCAACACTTCAAACCACTATTAACGGGATAAACGGGGAAAAAAAAAGATTGAATAGAAGGAGTGAGTGGAGGCTTTTTAGAGCTTAATTTCCTTTGGAATAAAAGCCCTAAAACAAACTCCGCAATCTTCTCCCATTAAAACTACAAATAAGGTGGCACGCTGCAGAGACTTTCCTTTATCTGTTGCAGTGCAATTGTAATTTCATCCCCGCTGGCTGGCTAAAACGGTGTGCACTTTTCCTCGCCGTCCTCTGCGACCCTCCAGCCTGCCTGCGTGCTGCGCACAGCGGAAGCGGTTCCATTAGCGCAGGCCATGCAAACAAATGAAATGGCAGGCTGACCTTTCAGCAAAGCTGCCTTACCTAGGGGATAGGGGCAGCGGGCTTTGTCTCAAAAAAGTGCGTTCTGGAGACAGTAATGGTGTTATGATGTCTGTCAAGAGGAGAGGCAGTTTATGGGTAGGAAGGGATTTAGTTCAACGCAGCGGCGTGTGCTTATTTAGAACCACGCTCCAAATAGTCAGGGAGTCTGCAGGGTTTAGAGTTTGGTCTGTGCATCCCAAATAAGAACTAAAGGGCGCCTGTATGATGCCCTGTCCCATCTCAGGCTCTCTTTTACACCACATAGTTATTTGATAAGCTACTTCAGAAATGGGAGGAATCTCTTCAGGTGTTTATTAATTCTGTAGTTAGATCCGTCTGCCTGCAAAGCTACGATATCTTTGTGTTGTGAGCGCAGGCTTCACAGTGCAGGGAAGAGAGGGAGACAAGATACTGTAGGTAACGTAATCTTGGACGCTATCACCGAGTCAAAATAGCATTTCCGTGAGTCTCAGCATCAGAACTTGAGCATAGAAAGTTCCTGGAGTAAGAGCAAAATGGCTTTGCTCCTGGGAAAACTTGAAATCATCTCTTGCCAGTGGTGAAAAGCTCCTGTTTGTAGCCTTGGTGAACATCATTAGATAATAAACTGTAAAGCACCCTCTAATGCATGACTGAATATTGTCCACCCTGCATTGTGAATGACTGTAAGTCCTGCAAAAAATCTTCACTTTGAGAGGGAATAAACAAATATTTCTAGAGCAGTTTTTCTGTGTTTGTTTTTATAGCAGATGTTGGATGCTGTTTCAGAAGTTTAAATAGCATCCAGTGTTTTGGAGGAGTAGTAGTAATAGTGATGTGCCAGTGGAAACAAAATAATGGGCAGAGTGCACGGGAGGTGATCAGACAGGGGACAAATTCATCTATCAGATGCTTCTGCAGACCACTCCATGTAATTAACAATGTGTATTATATATGTTAATTATAGTCCCTAGGATTAATTCTTACAATAGACACTTGAGCGGTTTCAAAACCACTCTTTTTCTTGGAAACAGCCTGGTGGAGAAGTGATTCTCCTTCCTCTGACAAGCAATACAAGTTATGCCCCTGTTCTTGCTGCTAGACTTCCCTGAACTACAGCCCATGAAAAGTCCCAGTGACTTTTTTTTTTTAATAACTCCAAAATAGATTACCTGGAAAACAGGTAGACTGGAAGACTTATGCCTGATATTTGCTGGCTTGTTCTAGAAGCAGAAGGTAATGACTTTCCTATAAACTTAAGTGACCCAGTATCTTTGTATTTTTAAGGTGAAGCTATTTTTTGCATCTGAAGTTAATGACTAGCTCTGGCTCTGGCTGATGTCACTTTGTTCTGGGAAGTGCTGTTGGTCTGTAATTGCCATATGGAAGGGAAATGTGGCTATAAGACTATAATCATCCTTTGGGGGGTGGAGGGAGATGTCTTCCTGGTTCGTTCACAATTTATGACCAGTGTGACAATCCTAGCTTCCCAATGGTTTGTGCCATATCATACTAATTGGTGAAGTCCACCTTGGGCAATAAATAGCTCTCCTGAGGTTAATTTATCCTGTGTCTGGGGTGAGGGTTGCCATCCCCACTGAGTTCTGTATTGCTGCAAGCAGGCTGTTCACATCATTTAAGCCAGTGATTTTTAAAGCTACCCAGGGTCTCTTTACACAACACTGCACTGCCTTCACCGAGAACAACATGGACACGCTGGGGGGGTGGCTGAGGAGCTGAGCTGGGCTTCCAAAAGCCCACTGGTTTCCTGCCTTCCCCCCCTCTGAAACAGCTTTGGCAACAAGGAGAAGGGCAGAGAAAGCTCCAAGCGATGCCCACGCTGGGATCTCCTGAGGGAGCTTTTTGCTTGGTGTGGTTCATCCGCCAGGGCTGAATCCTGTCCATAGGCCAACTTCAAGTGTGCTTGTGAGATTTGCAACCTTGCGTTGTAATCTCAGCGTTATCAGAAGAAGAAAAGAAAAGAACCTTTTACTTAATCCTAATCCCTATTATATGTGTGTGTAGGTACTACAAGAGAAAGTTCATCTTCTTCCATAGCTGCTCCTCTCTGGTCCTCAGTGTCCTGCTTCTTTCACCCTAGCCTTCTGGTGTCCTCTGCCACTTCTTGCAGGTTATCTGAGGATAAAGGTTAATTACGGACTTCTTTCCAAACAATGGTACCCTTGTACATACATGGGTTGTCTGAAATGGGGGCTTCAGACAACCATCTTCAGTGAAGAGAAACATACGGGAAATTTTCTTGGTGGAGGGTTCTTGGGCAGTGCAAGAGCTATAGCCGGCCATGGTGGTGGAGACCTTTACTTGTAATGTGCTGCCTTTGAAAACTCTTCCCTGAGCTGCTGGAAGGGCAAGCTGGTGGCTGGAGGAGGGGGCTGGGAGGTGCACTGAACCATATGGTACATACACAGTTTAAAAATAAACCGATGTTGACTGATCAAATAAATACCACTTAGGTTTAAAATTAAACAGCCAGTGCAGTCTGTTGAATATAAAACTGTTTTTACCTTCAAGAAAAGTTATAATTCATGGTTATAATGTCACAAATTGCAAGTTTTGCAAAGAGCAGTTTGAGTCTGCCAGACTATAAGGTCGAGTAAGGGTGGAGTGGGGCTGCCGGCCTGGTTGGGTTGCGTGGTCCCACTCCCCCAGGGCATAAAACACACCTATAAAATCTAGTAAAGCAAATTTTATTTCTCAAAAGCAATGGTCATAAACTTGCCTACATCAGAAAATGCTCTGCTCTTCTTCTATTAGCCTTTATTTAATACGATACAATTTATTTTTATATTATGTCCTTCACAGAATATCACAGAACTCTTTTCAGACACTGTTCCTCATAAACTAGAGCTGGAAGAGAAGATTTCAGCTTGGGGTTTGAACAGGGGAATGACTGGAAGGATTTCAGGTGTGGAAGGGCAGTGTTAGAGTTGCAGAGAGTCGGATGGGAAGGACAGACCTGCGATAGGAGAGTGTAATTAAATAACAGTTTTGGGGGTACACGTAGGAGTGATTGATGGGTGACATTGCACGGCAGGTACAGCATTATGGAAATGGAGAGAAGCAGCTTGCGTAGGTGGGAGAGAATAAGGGGAATTACGGCCTTGCTTTTTGGAATTGAGAAAATAGCGTTTCCTCTTCCCATTATGGACCTTATGTGAACAAGTTGGTACTGGCATCCCTTCTGTAGGCTGAAAACAAAATCTAAGCAGCCTGTTGTTTCAATAGAGCAGGGCTGGTAAAAATACAGTATCCTCCATAGCAATGTTGGGTGGCATCTGCCTGAGGCATTCTGGCAGGGTCAGCAGGGATGGGAATTCATGTGTAAATACTTTATCCTGTGTGTGTTGGAGTGAGTGACCCCCAAACATGTTACTAAGGGAAAGTAACCTTTAATGGAGAGTTAGAAAGGACTTCAGGCCTTTCTGAGAGAGAGAGATATTAGCTAGGATCTCAACTGAATTAATGCAACTACATGGCTTGTGGCATCTTTGAGGATGGGCAGAACAAATTTGTGTTTTCCTGGAAAAGGCTAGCGATACGTTTAATTTCATGCCACTTTTGGCATGCTGAGAGCCACATTGTTTCCTCCTCTTTCCCTGGGGAAAAGGTTAAGTGTGGATTTGGTTTTCTTTAGTTTAGAGACTGCTATTGCTATTGATTGACCTAGCTGAACTCAGAGCAAGAGCCGAAGCTGTGGTATTTCCAGGCAGCTGTGAACATTTTCAGATGTAAGGAGTGTAAAAGCAATGGAATAAAAAGCAGTGACATTTTCGATATGAGACCAAAAAAGCCTAACTCATATTTTATTTATTTATCAAAAATAGTTGGAATTATTCATTAAAGTCAACATAAGTGTGTGAAAATACAAGGTGTTTCAAGAAGCAGCATCATTAGGGGGAAGTTATTTGGCAATATTAATTTTGTAACATTAATGATTTTTTTCAGCGAGGATTTTTTTTTCCCATCAAACTCTTCAGGATGGGCAACTTTTTGTACATACTCTTGGCCTGAATACAAAGGAGATGGGGCAGTATGATTTCCGTATATTTTCCTGCTCTTTCTGTTCTCCTCCTTTTTTTTTTTTTTTTCCAGGCAAAGTAAACAGCCAGTCATTATCCCTGACCAAGGCATAGCCTGCCAAATCTCACGCTTATTTTCTCAGTTCTTATTTGTTTCATTAACGCTTCAGTGAGGGATGCTTTGGCGTCCCTTCTCTGGGATGAAGGATGTTTATGGTGTGACTTTCCCATCCATGGCTTCTGCAGAGCACACCTGCAACTTCTCTCGCCTGTTTTGTGCAAGTGTAACAGAGTCGAACACAGGAACTCAAACAGGTACACTAAATACAAGGATTCTAGTTTTCAAACACTGTCTTTTAAAATTATAATTAAACCTAATTCTCCAAATGTTGTGAAAGATCTTAAAGGATCAAGACGTTCGATGTTCTGTAGGTGGCAGATAAAACGGATAGAAACAGTAGTGTTGTCATCAGAAACCTGCTCTGTTAATGCACCTCGACCCATCCTGAAAGGATTTCCCTCTGTTCGGTGGCCTCTACGGCTGTGCCTTAAACATTGCTCTGAAATACGCTGAATTGCACTCTGTGCAGATGATGACTTTTAAATCGGTTTCTCCTGACTGTGCTAGAAGTTTGGTGGGAATTAGTGGTATTAGGTGAGGCTTAAGAATTAGCGCCGTCACATCTTTGAATTCAGACACAGAGCAAACAATGCCTGTTAGCTTAACATCTTCACTTGGTGGGGGAAATATTAGAAAGATTAATTACTGTCCCCAAGTCAGTGCATATGCTGCTTGTGCTGTTCTCCGGGTGCAGAGAATCTGCAGTGCCAGGGCCGTATGCAGGCAGAGCCATGATGTAGAGAGGCTACGTAGGTACCCAGTGCCTAAAAATAGGCATCCTGCGCCATTTTAGACACCCCAAAGTATCTGAGATGTTGGCCTGGGGCTGGCTGGTATGACACAGAACCTGCAGGAAATCTCTTTCCTGTGGAAGTGTGGTGGGAAGTTGTGAAAAATATCCTAGTGCGTCTCAGATGGCTTTGTTTCAGCAGTGGGCTCCCAATCCTATGTTTCTCAAGTCTCAGGTTACTTTCCTATCAAGTTACTCTTCTGTGAATCCTCCTCACAATGTGGCTTCTTGGTTGTGTCGGCAGAGCCTTCAACGGAAAGCCGGGGAGCAGTCACAGTCCTGAATGCTGTCCTGAGCTAATCTGGGAATAGCCCCTAGCTGAATTGTTTCCACGGAATAAATACTGCAGGAGGCGGGCATCGGCAGTTGCTATAGCTGACCTATTGAGGACTGCAATTTAATTGGGCGTAAAGGAAGAGCAATCTCTGTTTTACAGTCAGGGTTCGATAGCCCTTTCACTGGGGGCAGTTGCAAATTTAAGCATTCCTATCATGTCCCTGTGCCTGCTTGTTTTTTTCTGCCCCATCCCCAAGCTCAAGAAACACTGTTGGGGAATTGCTAATGGAGCCATGGAGGGGATGACAAGGCTTTATCCCGTCCCTGGCTGGTGCTGGCACATTCGGCTGCATCTACATTAGCAGTTACCGAGTTCAGCGCCTTGTGCCAGTGGCTGACACAAGGCATCTCTAACAAGGAGATAAGTTTTTTTTTCGTGCAGATGAATTCCTTCAGCCAGGAGGGCTGACGCGGTAATACACCAAAACTGCCGCAGGCACTGGAAAGAGGGCCAGGAGGAACGGCGGGGAGGAGGTGAGGGCACACTGTCAGGAGTGAAGGCTTGCTAGTCCTTCAGTTAAACTGAAAAACTCAGGATTTCTTGCATAAAAGACTGATTGTAGTCAGAGTTTTTCCTTTTTCACCCTGAGGGTAGTGGAGGAAAGCAGTTGCCATCACTTAGTTGCTGTTCTAGATTCATACGGTTGTAGTGTAACTAGGCCAGTGCTCTTGGGTGGGGGATAAGTCTGCAACCCAATGGGTGCGAGGATGCTCATGATGGCCATTAGCAGTACCAAGTCTGAGAGACAAAACAGTGCAAAAGGCGCTAACTCCTCATGAATAACAAAAGCTGTTCAAGGAGTTCATGAATTAGGGTGCCATCCACCTCCAAAGTTATAAAAGTCAGGAAAGGCAGCCTCCGAGATGCGGTAGGAAAAGGCAGATTTACTTTTCCAAGGCTAGGCTGCATTTATTAGGAAAAAAAATATCGCTGTTGGACATGTGCGATATATTAAAGGCAGTGCTGTCTCTGGCAGTGGCAAAATGTTATTTACCACTGCAACGTGGTCACTGAGTTTTTACTTTCATATATAGGATTTTGTACTTAACGGTTGCATAGCTGAATGAAGACTGTGAGAATATTGAGGTCAGAGCTGCCAATTAACCTCCTGATTTCAGAGGCTGATTACTTGATTAATCAAAGACCAGACCCAGCTGAGATGATGGGGAAAAAGTTGTAACGATCCAAGGAAGGGTTCAGTTAATCACGCGGTGATGAGTTTGGTATGAATGGGAAGGTGGCTGGTCAGGAAAGGCACAGCCTTTTCAACCTCGTGAGAAGGGGCAGTGGGTAAGCCACAACCCTTTGGGCTTGTAAGCAGGGTGTGGATACTCTACTTACCTTACATCCCCCAGAAACTGGGGCGTTCCCTCTATAGCAGTGTTTTAATGAACAAACTGGTGATGTTCCCCAAGACTGGCTTGCTCCCCTTGATAAAGCAAGATACAGCTGGGGGGAGATCTGGAGTAAAGGAAATACTTTGCTTGTACATCATCGCCACAAGCCGCTCAGGAAGGTGGAGCTGAATTAACTGAAGGTAAGGAGTTGGCCAGCGTTAACTCTCCCTGTGTGGATGCTCTCAGTTGGAAAGTCATGGTTTAAGCCCAGCTGGCAACAAAGCACCACACGGCCGCTCGCTCACTCCTCCTTCCCCTTGGGATGGGGAGGAGAAAATATAATGAAAGGCTTGTGGGTCGAGACAAGGACCGGGAGGGATCACTCACCAGTTATGGTCACAGGCAAAACAGACTCAACTTCGGGGGGAAAAAAAAAACCAAATCAATTTAATTTGCTACCAATCAAATCAGAGTAGGATAATGAGAAGTAAACCCAAATCTTAAAAACACCTTCCCCCCACCCCTCCCTTCTTCCCAGGCTTAACTTTATTTCCAAATTCTCTCCCTCCTCCCTTCCAGCAGTGCAGGGGGACGGAGAATGAGGGTTGGGGTCAGTTCATCACACGTTGTCTCTGCCGCTTCTTCCTCCTCAGGAGCAGGACTCCTCACTCTTCTCCTGCAATGGTGTGGGGTCCCTCCCACGGGAGACAGTCCTTCACAAACTTCTCCAACGTGGTTCCTTCCCACGGGCTACAGTTCTTCACAAACTGCTCCAGCGTGGGTCCCTTCCACGGGCTGCAGTCCTTCAGGCACAGCCTGCTCCAGCACAGGCTGTTCCGTGGAGTCCCGGCCATCTTGGAGGGCATCCATCCCCCTGCTCCGGCGTGGGCTCCTCTCTCCCCGGGCTGCAGGCGGGCATCTGCTCCCCCGCTCCCCTCCATGGGCTGGGGGGGACAGCCTGCTGTCTGACCATGGGCTGCGGGGGCATCCCCTCCTCTGGCACACCTCCTCTCTTCCTTCTTCACTGACCTCGGTATCCACAGAGGGGTTCCTCTCACATTCCAGTCCCCTACTCACGGCAGGTTCCCCTTCAGAAATCTGTGCTCCCAGAGGCGCTACCACCCTCACGGACGGGCTCGGCCTGGGCCAGCGGCGGGTCCAGCTTGGAGCCGGGGAAGCTTCGAGCAGCTTCTCACAGGAGCCGGCCCTGTAGCCCCCATCCGTGCTACCAAAACGCCACCATGCAAACCCAATGCACAGAAGTAAAGGGACATGTAGTTCTCTTTAACGATTAAAGAGTTCCTGTCCTTGCCTGGGGATTAAGCTGAATTGGATCAAGGCCAAGGTACTTCTGAGCAAGTGCATCCTCAGTGGCATTTAAGGCACTTTAACTTAACACATTGTATTATCCTTTTGTCCCACCTGGAGCACCTAACTAAAGCAGTACAGAAGGTAAGAGGAGACTCACGTTCTCCTGGTGCACTTCCAGCTGCTCAGAGGTGAATCACAGGCAAGTCCATGGCCTTGCAGTTACCATCCTACGTTCTGCCTGCACGACGCTTGGGAGGCTGGTGGAAACACTTTTTGGCAAATACTCAAGCAAAAACTTTTCCAGCTTGCTTGGGAAACAATAAAGCTTTAGCATGGGCTGTACAAGCCCAGCCAAAAACCTTCCTTCATACTTACGCAGTCACCTCAGACTGAAGTTTCTGCTGTCCTACTGCTGGATCCTGGACTAGCTAAAATAAAGACATATGGTCTACATGTGCTGCAGTTACATCTCTGATCACAGCACAGACAAAGCCTTAAACCTCAGTATGACAAAGAGGTATCCGAGTGAGGAAGTCTATTTGTTTGCTGTTAGAAAGAGTCAGGGTTTTTTTCTAACCCTGGGCTGCAGTGTTGATAAAACAGGCTGACTTGGGAGACATCTCTAGTGTATATTAAAGTAAAGCCAATCTCTGTAATTAATGGGGGGATAAATCGAGGTTTAATTACTCAGAAGGCACCTTGGGTGAAAGATTCATGGTAATTGTTGTGTATCCTCTTGAAGGATTCACAGTACTGGCAGCTCCCTTTGTAGCAATAAAACAGAGGGTGAGTGGCAGGCAGTCTCACAGGACCTCTCTTCTAGGGACTAGTCCAGTTAAGGTAGCAAACGCAAAGAGGCAGTGGTACTCTTTGGGTTTTTTATCACAATAAAAGCCCCTCCCCAAATCTTGAGGGATTCCTAAGCAGTGTGTCAATTTGAGATCAAAGCACTTACAGTCAAATCAAGAGTATGTTGGAGATTTCCCGTAGAGGCAGCTTCCTCCTGATGCAACCATACAGATGTGTATTTCTTACCATTTTTCCACTTTCTTGCTTCGTGTAGTGTAACACCCTTCTTTTGGGTTCTGTATAGAAAATAAGATGCGTGCATGTGGGGAAATGGATGCTATAGCTTTGAATTTTGTAGTACGTTGTTAAAAGTCTGGCTGAGCAAAAGGAAAATCCATCCCACCAAGATATGTCTGTTTTCCTTATTCCCCAGTTTATTGTCTTTTGGTCTGCCGGGGCCAGGAGGATAGGAATCTAGCTTGCCTGTTTCTTTACTCTGCCGGCTTAATTCACTTTTTAAAAATTTAATTAACCTTTTCAATTCAGTTAGTTTGGCTAGCACTGTAAATACGGCACAAGGGCTCTGTGCTGATGACACATAACAAAGTACCCATTTTCTTCCCCTGCATAGAGCTGAAGAAGCAAGTGGAAAGTGCAGAACTAAAAAACCAGCGTCTGAAAGAAGTTTTCCAGACCAAGATCCAGGAGTTCCGCAAGGTTTGCTACACACTAACGGGGTACCAGATCGACATCACGACTGAGAACCAGTATCGACTCACCTCCATTTACGCCGAGCACCAAGGGGACTGCCTGCTTTTTAAGGTAGGTCTGTGCACCCTTTGCTGCACCTGCTTCTTTGGGTTCATGGTTTTCAGTGTGCCAGAATGTATTTGCTCTTTCTCAGTGATTAGACTGGAAAATCACTGCCCTCCTGCTATGTGACAGGGTGTTCCTTATGAGGGAGGTAAAGATCCTTTCTTCTTTCAAAAAATTACCCGAGAAAATTTGACATCTGGTCTCCCACTTATATATCAAAGTCAGGAGTAAAGAGAAGAGACTATATATGCATAATACCTAAGGTATCTGGCCTTGCACTTCACCTTTTTATATTATCAGTTATATATGCCGTGGCAATAAAACCTTACGTAACCATCAAGGTTTCATCCTTCCTTCACTACAAGATATATGCCCTTACTATCTTTGCTATCCTCTAGCTTGTCTGCGTGTCATCATCTTGTCTTTATGTAAATTGGAATCCCTTTTGAGCAGCAACTCATCCTTGTGTGTGTGAAGTGCCATTTATGTGAACAGCAGAGATGAGTAGCAATAACAGTCTGTCTTCTCTCAGTCTGATACCTTTATTGGTCTAGCTAGGTGGTCTGAGGTTGGGTTGTAGCTTGATAGGTGCTGTTTTTCTTCTGCGTTACCTTCCAGCTAGCACAGTTGGGCTGATGCATTAGAGAACTGAGGTGTGACATTAAAGTCACCAAGCTGTTAAGTTCCATCTTTACATTGGTTCAGGTGTCAACAGCCCAAGTTTGCAGGTCAGTGGGAGAACTTTCTCCTTCTCGGTGGCAAACACAACTGGCACTTAAAATCATACCTGCCTCCCACTGATCCCCCTGGGGTGAGTCTCATTTATTAGAAGGATGGGGGTTTTGGAGGCCTTCAATACAGGAGGGAACTCTACAAGCAGGAACTGGAGAAGTTCTGTTTCTGCAGACCTATGGCTGTGTGCCGCATGTGGATTGCTGCAGTATTGTTTCTTTACATAACAGGACAAACATTTTCCTGTTCTGCAACTTTAGAGCCTTAGGGGGAAAAAAAAAAAATTAAAAAAAAAAAAATAAACCCAACAAATTAAACAAGTGAGGATAAGTGTAAGACAGCCCTAGGATCTTTAGTAAAAGTAGGAAAATACTGCCAAAACAGTTGTATTACTTGGCCTTATGAGGTTTCTGGACTAACTGAGACAAATGGCAGCAAGAAAAGAAAGCTCAGTGTCCAGGGAGGAGAATAACTCTGTTGGTTTTAAGGTACTGTCCTTGAATCCTGAAAACAGTTCTCTGTTGAGATGGTGGAATGTTGTTAGCTTGGATACCTCCAGAGGCCTGTGCTCAGACCTGTTTAGTGAATGAAACTTCAGCAGACTCCTAGAGATGTCTGTTGGATGCCATGGCCAGACAGTACAACTAGCAGGTCTTTCTGCGTCGCAGGAGAGATGGCACACCTGGAGAAAGTTAAGAAAACATGAGAAAATTGTGTACTGGCCACATGAACAAGAACTGGCTGGCATCTCAGTAGTTTGTCTCCAAAGGATCAAATTCTCCTTCGTGTCATGGCAATAGGAATAATTTACATGCAGGAGAGTGAATAATTAAGTACAGATTCCTCTACCTAAACCCTCTTCTCGCTTTCTCTTCTTCACTCAAGCCTTTATTCCCAAGTATGTCTGGAGGATGGAGGTGAGTGTCGCCAGGTAGAGCAGATCTCGTGTTTCCCAAAGCCAAGGGTGGGTTGCTTATTAATTCATGGAATTCCTCAGCCTCTCTTACCTCACACACCCTCTTCAGGTAGAGCCTAAACAGCAAAATCTCAGACTCTTTCTCCATGTTCAGTAAATCACAGGCAGTTCCCACCGTCTGCAACTTAGAATAGCAGTAGAATATAAACAATAAATTATTTCCTTGCTTAGTCCAGGCAGCTGGTTGTCATGTATGTACCAAGGCTTGAATCCTGACGACGGCTTCCAGTGAGCTTGTGTGTTTATGCTGTGGAATTTCTGAGCCATAGCAGACTGTGGGTGTTTGTGTGCGTTTCATTAACCCAAAAAGGTCACAAAGCGGGGAATGCTATTTGTATTTGTTCCATTCAAGCAATTTACGGAACAGGGTCTATATAATTAAACCAGAGAAGTCCCCTGGCACTTTACAAGCTTCTGTAGTTTGCCTGTAAACTTTAGAGCATATTTCAGTAGCACTGTTGGTGGCATTTAATTTTCAGTGAGGCTTCAATAGCAGGGATGCAATAGGAGCTACTGTAATGTAACCCCTTCAAAGCTAAATGAAGATGAGAGATGTGCTTGGTTTTCCTGACCAAAGTATGCTGTGACTGTAGTAGAGCTTATTATCTACATGCTGTATGTGTCCAGCCAATTCACATTAATTGGAATTACAGCTTCAATGAAAGGGTTAATCACAGTGCCATGCTGCAAATATAAATGAGTGCATCTATAAATGAGCACTGAATTCCAATGAAAGCGTATCAGTATTTATTGGCGATCTCTATCGATGCAACAGATGAGCTCATCAACTTGAAGGACGTTCCGGTGATTTTCAGATCCTCTGTGTGTGACTGAGTAGGCAGCAAGGCACATCTCAGACTTCACAGCTCGCTCTCACTTGTTTGCTCTTTTTTATTCTTTTAATTAAATGCTGTGAAAAGTGGTGTTACAGATTCCTCACCAGGAGTTTAGTTTCTGATGACTTTTTTGTGGGATGTAATGTATTATAGTTACTAGGGCACTTGACAGTTTCATGTTCTGTTCCTGTTGCTGGTACATTAGATGCGTTAGGCCATGACACAGACTTCGTGTTCTGTGTAACGCTTGACTGGTGTGTATGGGCCAGCCCACCCATGAGATATCCAAGAACTGCATTGACTCCCTTTAACAATCTATTAAAGGTACCTATTAAAACAAACAAACACTGCTGGGGAGCCTCAAAATCAGCTTAGCCAACTTGGAACTAAGCGGTGGCAAATCAGGATGTCATTGCTTGGCCGTATGTACATCGTGCTGTTTACCCTTGTCTCAGGATAGATCCTGAATGAGAGTAAGGAAATGAGGTCTTTAGAAAGGCAATGACAATTGTTTCAGACAAAGAACGTCTTTTGGTAAACAGAAAGACTGGTCAAATTTGAAGAGGAGATGATTTGGAGACACTTGTACAAATGAACAAACAGTGTAGAGAAATTAAATCATGGGCTTTTTCTTTTTGTGTGCCTAAAGACACAGTCCCAGCCAATGCATTTGAAGCCAATCAATTTAAAATTAAAAGAGTGGAAATCCTTTTATTTTATAGACCCTATGGCTTCAAGGTACTGCTGAGAGCAGGAGCTCAGTACATTTTCTAAAGTGGTAAGATATCTGTGTGGACAAATAATAATACCATTTTACATTAAATATTTACATTTACCTTAAGTAGGGACATGCAGAACTCTGTGCTTTGGGGTGTAAAAGCAACCTCTTACTACAGAGGTTAGGAAGAAAATTCCCATGCTTATTTTTGGGGTTGTGTCTACATATGGTTTTGCTGCTGCTGTACCTGGCAACATTTAACTCCATCCTCTGGAAATACTTGGGAATGAAGACTTGAGTGAAGAAGAGAGAGCAAGAAGAGTGCTCGGAGAGAGCAATCTGTGCTTGATCATTCACTGTGCTTCAGGTAAAGTATTTCCACTGTTGTGGCATGAATGTGGTGCTGATCACTTTCTTGATAGGATCCTGGCCTGAAAAGGCAATTGATCTGATCCTGCGTAACAGCTACATCAAATCTGGCAGTGTTTGAAATCTTTCTGGTTTCAGATTCCTCTACTTTCTCAGAAGGGAGTGCTCGGATTTCTCAGTAATTCATGTATAAGTTATTTGGGTCTATGCTGGTTGGTAAAGAAGTTAAACCAGACAAACTCTTTTCCAGTATCACAGTAGTGTTATATGTCTGAGCTCATAAATAGTCCTGGCCAAAAGGCTGCCTTTGGACAGATACTTTCTATAACCTCAGAGCCCAGCCTTGCAGAGTGCAGCATTCTCTCTGCTTCCACGTCTCACCCATGTTGTTACTTTCTGTCAAAATTATCAAATGGATACCCAAACACCAGCAGTAGTTCATTGAAGAGCATCCCAAGTTGGTAGGCTTTATGCCTTGAAAGAGAATACCCAAGATACCAGACAGCAAACAAAACCAGAGGCATCTTGACATAGCTTGAGAATGTTGCCAGCTGCTGGGCTGGCACTTTTTGCTGCAAAATAAAACCTTTATTGGAGTCCTGTTGGATCGGTAATATGGTAATAAAATCAACAGCTTTTCTGCAACCTGTTAAATTAACAGCCAGTATGCACACACTGTCTTTGACACACGCCTCTTTAAGGAGTTACCTGAGACCTATAAGGGGAACTATCACTGTCAAACTTCAAGGCAATCTGAAAAGTGAATACTTGCTTCTGATGTGGTTCACCGTGGGTGCAGAGGCAGAACATAGTGGGGTGAAAAGGATAAAGGCTTTGTGTGGAAGAAGGGTACAGTGGAAGGACAGACATCACTTTTAAGTTCCCAGTCTTCCGTCGCTTGCCCCATCGCTCGTGTACCCTGCTGTCCTGTTGCCTTTATATTGACAACGTGTGTAAAATATGATAGGGCAGCTATGCACACAAGAAGTAATAGCTTAATTCTCTTTTCCTGAGGAGGGAAATGAGGCTGGATTGAATAAAAAGTAACTTGGAGGCTATTTTTCAAACAGAGTGACGCTGATAAACTGCCGGATGAGGGGGGAGACAAAACTCGTGTGGTTAAACGTGCAGAGAGAGTCCAGTCCACTGAGATTGCAGCGCAGCCTTAGCAACAGTTTGGCCAGGGCACACCAGTGGATGATGTACGTCTCAGAATAAGCATGATGGTTAATACAGGGATTACTTTTACTCGCCTGAGTGCTCTTTTTCCGTCTAGAAGCTGACAGCACTGTTGGGAGCTCTGAATCTGAGTCTGCATGCTTCGCATACCCACAGTTTCAGTTATTTCCTTCTCCGAGAAGCGTGCTCTAGCTGTTTGTTTCTTTTTGCATCTCTCTTCTCCCCTCTCCTCCTCCTCACCCTTGATGAGTCTCGAGGGGAGAAGGAAATCACAATTTTGATGGAGTGCTATTCTTCCAGCAGCCGTCTCGCGCTCTTGCACACACAATCAAAAATAACAATGGGGCTCATCGGTAGAGCGGGCCAGGCACCAAGAGATTGATTAGAGATTGTAGGCCTCTGTTAACTCCTCATTCTTATTAATTACAAGTTATTTTATTTTTATATTTTGTTTTCAATTTGCCCATGTGGTTGTTGGAGACTTGATTTCTGCTCAGCTCCAGGAGCGCCTGCCGTCACTGTGTGAGCGTGATGCCTTCCTGCCAGATGATTTCTCTGGGATTCCTGGGAGGGTCAGCAAGGACCCATCCTGGGTTGCACTAATCAGCAGCTCTAAAACAGGAGCTGTTGAGCAATCTATGGTGTTACAGCATCAAATCCTGTATTTAGACTTCCTACATGTCATTTTCTTTCAGATATTGTAGCAGCCTGTTTCATGTCAGGACCTAACTTTAATTCTTGCTACTGTCTTCATCTTATTCAGCTTTCTCATGCTTTTTTTCCTCCCAATAGAGTTTTTGTCTTACTGCATGTGCTTCCCTAAACAACTGCCTATCCCCTAGGGCATGGTAGGGGTTTGTTCCTTCCTTTTTTTTTTTTTTTTTCCCAAATGAAACCAGTCACCTTGAGGATAGTGGAGAGATCTAACAGAAGGTTTTGTTTTTACTGCAGAATTTCTGAGCAAAAAGATGCTGCTCTAAGACTTCAGGAGCCTGGGCTGAAGCCTTCTTCCAACTGAGCAAAGTTAATGCTCTTTCTCTGCCTCTGTTTCCCATCTCTATGAGGTGGATGATGCTCCTGCCAATGTCACTAGACTGTTGTGAGGATAGACTGTGCTGAAGGGGAACATAGAGCAGCTTTGGGCTGGGAAATTCGCTTCCCTGTTACCTGTTGGTCTGGCGCAATACCCATCTCCAGCGTGTTGGCACCACTTGCTTCCCTTCCCTGCCGTGCCTACGAGTCCGCCAGGGTAGACCCAGCCATGCAGGCAATTAATGCTGATGATGTTGGAGAATTATTCCAGTGACTGAGTCTTTCCTGACTAGTGGGAGAATGATACACATGAGGCTCTCTGAAAGGCCAGAGATTTGTCTTGCTAATGGGTGCATCTTCTCTGTTGGAGTGAGTGATGTGTTACACTGTGAGGCAGATACATAACCCATCACTTCAAAAAAGCAGGCCTGTTTTGGGGCAGGAAACGTGAGGTTGGCTCAGATGCCATCTGAGATTCAGATGCCTCTGCAATTCCCTGTTTGCTTTATAATCGTCAGCTGTTGGCCACCAAGTCGCTTTTGCAGTTTCCCTTCCCTTCACTCCCCCATGTCCCAAGAGCGTGGCAGTGCTGGTGCTGTATCTCCCGCACCCTGCTTGTGGTGGCATAAGCTCTACCTCCCCGTCTGCCCTTCCCCTCTCTTGGCAAAGGAGCAGGGCACTGAAAAAAGGCAGCTTTCAAGTTAGTCCCACAAATTCTGCACTTGACTTCAGCTGCCATCGCTGTCAGTAGTGCTGATGGCCTCATCCAGGCAACCGGACAGGGCAGACATCAGCCATCCCAGCTGAAGGACCTCAGCATCTGTTTCCATGGCTTCTGGTGGACTTGGTAGTGTTAGGTTATGGTTGGACTCGATGATCGTAAAGGTCTTTTCCAACCTAAATGATTCTATGATTCTGCAATAACAATAAGTAACCAAATTACTGGAAAACGCTTTCTTTTTTTTACTAAGTTTGCAATTCATCTCCCTCCAGATCCCCTTTTCCTTCATTAAAATATCTCTCATTTAATGAAACGGGAGAGACAGCCCATGCTTTCTAGGGAGAGTCATGTGCACCAACATGGAGCACAGGTCACTGATGAGAATTTAATTAAACAGAGTATCCAGGCTGGTGTAGCAACACGTGCAGCCCTGGAGGGATGCGTGGTGTAGCGCAGGGCTCAGGGCAGGTTGTGCCCTAGCTCTGCCTGTGCCCCAAAGCAGGGACCCGCTGGCTCCGTCCTCGTGCCGCATGGCAGAGCCAGGCAGCCCTGCACACCGCAGCACAACCCCGCGCCCCGGAGAGCACAAAAGCTGCTGCTGCCTCAGCATAAGTTAGCAGGAGGCAGAGCAGGTCGTGGCTGACTTACCTGCTACAATAAAACCCTCTCCTTCCTTTCCCCATCCCCCCTGTCATGTTCCCAGCACCTGCGTGATTGCAATTTGCTGAAGAAGAGTTGTTCTCGTCGCTGGCTGTGCCCGGTCTCCCCACGGGAGGTCTCGGGAGAGAAGGATGTCTGCGTCCGCCCGCTGCCGTATTGGAACAGCTTACAAAGGGCTGTGTGGGCTGGCAGGACTGTGTTTACGCACCGCGTAGACGAAGATGGTGTTAAATAGCGGATAAAGCAGAGGGGACGTAAGCGAACCCCCTCGCAGATTCTCATTCCCATCTCTGCCGCTAAATTGCCATGTGGCTTTGCTCTGGGTCAGTCGGTCTTCTGGTTTTCTCTATCCCTCTCACCTGGGTGCAGGATATTACCATTCACGGACTTCCACAGGGGTCTGAGAAGCTTTTCAAAATGTTCTGCGGTGGGGAAGCTGCATGTGAATGGGTGGGAGATGTAACTGGTGCAGCTGGCTTTTGTTATACGTGAACGGACGCAGCAAATTGTCCCTCGGACACGTGTTGCAGCCAGCGTGGGCCGCGGGGCCTGGGGCGGCACAGCTGCTCCTTTACTTTTCTGTGGGTACCCGCCACCTTCAACTGGCATGAAATCTCTTCAATTTCTTTAATTTTTTTTTTTATTTATTTGAGTCTCTGGTAGTTTCAAAGGATGTTCTACTTAGAGCCTGTGTGATCAGCACTCTTGAAGGAAAAGGCAATGCCTTCGAGTCCAGGCAATGGGGGAATATCAAGGCCTCGTTGCAGCACACATGAAATGGGTGTTTTGCAAAGCAGCTTTTGATGCACGCTTGTTGCTTTCCCTGGCTGCTCTGTTGTGAATTTGCAGAACACACAGAGCCGTGTCAGCAAACTACAACCCCGCTGGTTGCTTGTGTATGGTTATGTTCAAAGCTGCACATGAAAAGGAGTGGAAATTGCTGGAGGTTTTTATCCTCTTGCGGAGGAAAAAATCTCGAGTTTCTGGGGATGCTGCATCTCCGCCATCTTCCCTGGCTGCTCCACAGTCTCAATAATTCGTCTGTCTTTGGACGTGAGGAGGAGGGAACGGGCCATCTCTCCTGCCTCGTGTCAGTTTTGGGCCTCTGTGCTCCAAGGCCAGCGTGTTCGGCCGCAGCAAGACTGTCACGACATCATCTTCTACGGCGGGTGAGATGCAGCTGGTAACATCCAGCGAAGCACACACCAGTATGTGAGTGTCCCAGGTCACAGCAGCACAGCTCAGCCTGCACAAAGCCACCAGCAAGAGTGAGTGGCAGCCGCTGCCTCTCTTCTTTCTTGAGTAAGCAGCACGTTGTTTAAATACAAATATAATTAGGACTTATCTCTTGCTTTGGGAGTTATAGCTACTACCCATGCTTGACTGGGGCAAAAGATTTTCTAATCTCCAGGGAGGGAAGAGGGTGTGTGTTTGTGTGTATGAAAAAACGTTCATAAATATGGAAACAAAGCGAAAGGTTCTGATGCTGGTATGGTCTTGGGACATGTATCATCTCCATCTGAAGAGTGGATCTGGGCTCATATAAAGGTCTTCTCCTTTATTTATTATGAATATAAATGCTTGTGTTGTGCCCTCATCTAGGATTTCAGAGTTAAAAGGTTTCAGCCTAAATTTAGCTTGGATAACGAGGTGGTTGGCCCATTCCCATAAGGCTTGGCAGATGAGTGGGGAGGGATGAAGTGAGGGAATAGTGAGGAGCAGAGGATGGAGTGTCGTGGTCGCGGGTCCCCTTTGGCAGCCAAAGGGCCACCATCAGGGCTGAGGTGGAAGCTGGGATCTCACAGCCATACGTTCCTCTGTCATCCTTGTATTACTTTCACGCTTCAAAGTCTAAATGCTCAATTACTGCATGGCTCTTAACCATGAAGTTAGTGTTGCATAAACCAGTTAATACGCTTTCTCTCAAACTGGCTTGGCAGCTTAAGATAAGAGCCCATATTTCAAAGCTTGTTAGGCAGCTCTTCTTCATGGGATCCCAGTCTTTGCCGTGTTTGGATGTTCCCTGAGACCTTTACCTAAACAGAGGTCTCTTACATTTTCCTTTTGAGAAACCACTTGTAGGAAAGCAAAAATAATAACCGCTGTGAGCGTACTTTCTGCTTTGCTCCAAGGCATGCCACCTCTATTTGGAGGCAGTTATTGCTGGAGAGGGTTGGAAGCACATCAAGCATTTAGTCATGGCATTTCTTGAAGATTTGATGCACTTCACAGCATCGGGGAGTCTTAAGCACAACGTGCCATGCAGGCTCTCCGGATCATAACACGTCCTGTCAGTGGTGCAATATGAATCTATTAATGCTGGTATCCTTGCCACAGCGCTGTATCTGTGGAGCAATGACAGAATGCAGCAGTACGCTGAAAATCCTTCCGGGGAGCTTTGTTACGGGGACTGGCTGCTGTGATTCTGGTGGAGTCCTACCCTGTGCTACAGAACAACAGTTTTTGCAGCTCCGCTCTTTATGTGCTGTGTATACTTAAGGAATTAATGCTTAACACGGATACAGATTAACATTAGGATTTAACAATGTATCAACTGTCTTTATTCATATACATAAAAATGGTGAAAAACCTATCCTGTTCTCACATTTGCTTCAAAGAAACAAGTACATGAATCATCCTAACTCCACACACAAAACACATTCATTCTGCCCCATGTGAATGCTAGCAGTAAGAGCAGGTAACTTAGTACTATTTTAGGACTTTGGATTTAATGTATTTTCTTTTTTGCCAATTGCATGAGAACATCCTTTAAGGAAGAAGTGCGGAAAGGTATTTTATGTCAAATCTATCTTATAAGGATTCATAGCTAAATCACATTGCTGCTTTCTCGTCCACGGGGAAGCAGGGAATTTGAGAGCTGAGGATGACCTCCAGCTTTGGTAACTCCCAAGATTATCTTTTGATGGCATCTTTAGCTTCTAGAAGAAGACAAGCCTGTCTGCCTATATCTTGGAGGGAATATATCAAACCTGAGGCTTGAAAATTTTCATTTGTCCCTAATCTGTATTTAGTTTCAGCTAAAGCAGGTAGCTGATAACAGTGGATCTATCTCAACCGTGTTCTGGGGAGCTGACATAAATTTCAACCTGACACCGAAGGGTTTGTCTGTCTTAATGGAAGGCTCTGGAGAGCGTTTCATGTGCTAGCTGTCACTTTGCATTTCTGGGACGTATCCGACTCTGGAGAGGGGACTGTCTGCAGATGATTTTTATATGAAGCAGATAGTGGAAGAGGTGCATGTGGCACGAGGTGGCGGTTTATAATCATGTTGGTGCATTCAGTGACTAGTTCTCATGCCATGCGCAACGTAGCTACGATGAATTTCTAGCAAGGGTTACCAGTCAGCTGTCTGTTTGCTCGCCTCTGCGAAAGCTCTTGTGTTTCTGGGTGTTGAAAGGGCCCAGCTGACAGTTGCGCAGAGGCCCAGAGGTTTTGGACGTGTGTGTAAACAGCTGTCCATTGCCGTATTTCCCAGGAGGTTGTCAGATATCTGCGCATGTCTCTGTCAGGCAAGAATCTCACCGCGTTGTCCTGGGAAAGCACAGGACATGTCCTTGGCTTTTTTTGGCAGAGTCACTGCAGCCCAAAGTTGTTTTTCTTCATATAATTCCATTAGAGTGATGACAGTTTCAAGTTGGAACAGAAAAAGACCTGATGAAAGGACCACTCTGTAAGTAGGGAAGATAGACAGAGTGGAAGCAGTAACTAGCAAGGTAATAGACGGTGATGGATCTATAATCTCTGAGGCTGCTGTAAGAAGTGAATTCCTAAATAGTGTCCTTTCAGCCTTAACCTATTTATTTGCAAAGTGCTAAATTTAATTTTCCTTAGTCTGCAGGAAAACAGCATCCCAGGAATAAATGTTTAGCCCAGCCAAGAAGCTGTGCCAAAACGCTTGTTCCAGCATTTCCATTTCCTCTTTGCTCTGCACGGAGCATCAGGGCTGTGCACCCCTGCACGTCATCTCTCAGGTGTGTTGGTGTCACGAGGCTGGAGTCAACGCTGCTGCAAGATGGGATGTATCCTCTTCTGGAGCCTTTTCAGAAAGGGAGATTTAATAGCCGTGGGTTCAGTAAAACCACCTGGACTCTGTTATAGCAGGATGAATGAACCTGTCCTGAGGTGGGCAGGCTGGCACATGAAAGCGTGCGAGGGAGCTGATACTGCACGTACTGATGCTCTGTCTGTTCTGCAGATACAGGACCACAGTGCTAAAGGTTCTCAGCTCAGAATAACTTCAAGAGTTGAACAGCACATAAAAGCCCACGTATTCCGAAACATCCACAAAGCCATATCTTGAGGAAGAATAGCAGCGAGTTTTCCAAGCAACCAATGTCCTGCACGTTCACCCTGCAAAGTTTCAGCAAATGTGGTAACAAGTAGGTTTCCGTGTGTTGCTTTTTATTCCTGATAGCACTGTGCTGGTGATATACACAGCGTGCATTCTTTTGGAGCTAGCAAAGAGGGTTTTCCCCAAAATTCACGATTTAGTAGAGTTTTTAGAAAGTTTGCTTTGATAAAATATGTAGGAGCAAACACTGTCTGAATCCAGGATTTGGTTTGAGTGACCATTCGGTATTCCTGTAGTTGTCACGACCCCAGTGAAGTGTAATGTGGGCTGTCACTAATCCTGTTGCTTCAGAGAAAATTGGTTCTCGGTTTCAGAGCTTGCTATTTTCCTGCCTGCAGAGGATTTCGGCAGAGCTCCTCACAACACATCCTGTTCCTCTTTGTCCATTTTATCCCCACAACAGTGCTGTGTTGGCTGGTGGGGAATATCCTGCCAGTGCTGCCCTGAGTTCCCACTTGTTGCCGAGATGTGAGTGGAAAGTTGCTGCTTCCCAAGGATGGAGAAGTTTGCCATCTTTATTCTGCTTCAAGGTTTAGTTGGGTTTTTACTCAGTAAGGTTCCATGGCAAAGGCAGTCTTATTTTTTGTGTGTTTGTTCTATTTTGCCATTTTTTAGCACCTTAGGAATGAAATAGGTATCTGTAAGTTTAAATCCAGCCCTTCCTCCTCCTTCTCTTATCTAAATCTGGAGAAGGGTTCTGAGCTCCTCAGCTCTGTGTGCTGCTCAGAGTTCTGACTTCCCTCTCACGTTTGTTTTAAAATAAATAAAAATAAGAGTGCCAGGAATTGAGGGTGGAGAATTACAGAGGCTTTTTGCCTGCTTTTTCCTTTGATGCGAAGCCAAGGGGAAGGGTAGCTCAGCTGCAGCCTGGGAAAGGGCCTTCCTGAGCTGATACTGAATTTGCAGTGGGGGTCTCTGCTTTTCTGGAACGGGGTGAAATTGCCCCCCAAGGGTGGGTGCTGTGTGATCTGGCACTGTTTCCTTACCAGTTCGCAGGTCCCTTGGGTCTTCCTCTTTCCGCTGATAGGTGTGCGCGCAGATGAGTAAATACACATTTTTTGTGAGTTAGGAAGGTGTCTTTCTCCAAGGGCCTTTCTCTGCTGTTCTTTCATTTTAAGCACAGTGTCATAGAAAATTTCATTAACCACACCAAAAGTCTCTCAGCCAACAGTCAGCTTGCCAATGAGTGATAGATGTACAGTGTTGATTAATATTTACATTCATTTCGAGATTTTTGCTTACCCTGGGGATCATGTAGAAAGCCATGAGTACTTGAGCCTTGGAAGAACCCGGGATTCGCTCTCTGCCCTGAATTGAGAATTGATAGGGTGTTAAACTGGAATGGCTTCTCCACAAAAGCAGAACTTGATCAAGTTAAAAACACATTTTCCTACCAGATTTTCCCCATTGAGCTAGGTCTACAGGGAGGCTTCTCATGCAGGGGGTAAATGGGCAGCATACCAAAGGCTTTCAAACTGCAAAGGGGCATCTCCAGCTTGCCTGAGCTGCTTCCATCACTCAGGGACTGAAATTTTAATCATTGAATTAATTTTTCAGAAACCAAAGTGCAAATCTGTACCCCCAGTGGCATTAACAATGAATGCAGGGAAGAGAGACATTAGAAGGAGAAAGAAGGGCTAGGAAATTTGGGGTTGGGGAATGAACTTGGGGGGGTATTATTTTGAAGAGATAATGTATGGGTTATATTTCCTTGTCCCTGGGCCTTTCTGCTTGTCTTGCCCATGCCTTGTCCAACAGAGCCCGCTTCATTTCTGTCCGAGGCATCTTTCGAATACTTTTCCTCCCTGCTTATCTTCGCCTGGATTTCCTTTTCCAGAGTAAATAGCCAAGTCTGTACACACACGGTCCCGCTCCTCATCTCCAAAGCAGCCCCCTGAAGCGTTGCGGGGGCTTTGGTTGGATCGCAGAGAGCGAAGCAGCAGGCTGTGGAGTTCACCTGCTCTGGCAGATTTAAAGAAGACGAGGCCTGAACTGCAGCCAAGGTGCCAGAGCTTTCTGCCTCGCTTTTGGCTCCTTCCTTCCTCTCTCAAAGAGCATGCAGATTTTTTTTCCCCCCCCTAATTAAAAGTATTATATACCAGAAGATTAATTAGAAATGAAAGTGATTTTTTCCCTCCCTTTGTGTCAGTGGAAAAGGCCTGTGCCAGGCGACTGCCAGAGGGAGCTGGGATTTCTCCCTTTAATGGATTCCAGGCAATTTGCCTCTGGACAGCTATCTTATAAATAATGAATGTTTGCACAGATTTTCCCAATTCTCAGGCAGCGCAGGTGGTCTTCATTTCATCCATCCCAAACAAATCTGGAAACAGCAGGGCGTTCCCATCCTCGGTCACCACATGAAAGGGGCAATTCCTCATGTTCCCCCTCCCCTCCTCATTGCATGCATCATGAAGACCACCCGTGGTTATGGATTTGTATCTTTATTTGAAATCCCATCGAGCAAACACAACCGTGCTCTGCCATTTCTCCTCCCTGTCGCACAGTGCTGCTAGCAAAGCCAGCACTGGCATTCACAGCGGATGGGCACGTTTGCATAAGCAGGAGGTCTCCTCGTGGTCAAATGGGTTGACATTCTCGAAAGCGTGTAGGATTGTTACTGGCAGACAAGACTCAAGCCTGGGTGCACATGTGCGTGATTGCAGGACATTTCCAAGGCCTTTGTGCTCCCCTCCAAGGCTCACAGTAAGAGGATGATTCTTTGAATTGTTACATTAATCTTCGGAAATGAGGATTTGGTTCAATGGGTGCTCCACAGAGACCGGCCTAGAGGAGAAATCCTCTCCCAGAAGGAAAGCTATTCTTGAGTTAAAAGCACCCGGGAGTGATTTATGCAGCGCAGGGACTTTAAAGTGGCCCTGATGCAGGGATGAATTTCATCCCAGAGAAGGACGACATAGCCTGAGGGTTTCTCTTCGTATCGTGCCACTTGCCCCGTTTATTTCCTTTCTGTTAAAATTGAAGTGGTGACTGCAGGAAGATGAAGGTGAAGGTCCCCAGCTGCAGAGTGCTGCCGTGGTCATCAGCCACCTGGTTCAGAGGGAGGCTGGGGATTGCTCCAAGAACCTTTTCTGTGGCTCTAAATACAGCAGCTAATGACACCTTCCACTCAGCGGGAAGAAAACAGAATTACTAAACTTGCAATTTGGCACAGTGGGAGTGTGAGTTTGTCCTGCCAGTTTCTTGTTGCTATATATTTCCAAGATTTTTTTTTTTTTTTCTCCCAAGCAGGTGGAATCCAGATCAGGAGGTTCATTTTAAGGACTCAAATTATGCATATGGAAGGCACAGCCCCAAAAGGAAAAGACTGATTGCTGCTTATAAGTCATCTGGCATAAAAAGGAGAATGTGCAGGTTCTCTGGGAAATGCCACATGTCTTGGCCTTATGAGTAATGTGTAGTGATGTCCCATTAGGAGCCATGTTCCCAGTACAGTGTTGAAGGAGATGTATATATTTCCATATAATTTTAATCATTTTGACTTATGGTTTAACTTTGTGCTAGGCAGGCTGTGCAGAGGTTCCAGGAGAATACTATTTTAGATGGCTTTGGGGGCAAAAGAAAGAAGACGACTGAAGGCAAGGTTAGAAATAGCTGAACGTTTCCAGTTGAGCAAGTTTTACGGTCATGTGCTGTGATAATTGAAGGTTTGCTGTTAAATGCTATGA
The DNA here is from genome assembly GCF_000737465.1 of Haliaeetus leucocephalus. Taxonomy (NCBI): domain Eukaryota; kingdom Metazoa; phylum Chordata; class Aves; order Accipitriformes; family Accipitridae; genus Haliaeetus; species Haliaeetus leucocephalus. Next base: position 4,578,283 of record NW_010972731.1, on the reverse strand, counting down.
ATCTGTGCTGAAGAAAACATGTCCCCAGTTAGAGATTGCTGCAGTCTTTTTCTGCCAGCGTGAGGAGCGAGAGTGCTCTTAGGGCAAGAGGTGCTGTTCAAAAGGAAACGTGAGGAGCAATAATGACAGCTTAGAAAGGCCCAGTTCTTTTGGGGGTAGGGTGTGTTCTGTAGAGGAGCCGTTCATCTCCAGGGGTTGTGAAGGCTCATCCTGAAGATGCATGAAAAATTCAGATTAATTTCTCCAGCAATGCCTGGAATGGACCTGCTGAGCTGAGCTTCCCCTGGTGCTATTAGGAGATTGTGGGGTAAAACAAGTGAATACTGTGGAAGTAAAACTTTCTGAGTTTTTTACTTTTTTTCCCTTCTACGCCTCCATATGCTGTTGCCCCAAATCTGTGTTACAGCACTGGGAGACAGGCGGCTATCACCAACTCAGACTAGTGAGATGTACTCAAAAGCTAATTTCTGCAACCAGCACCAGAGTGCTTAGAGCAAGTGAACGCGTGGTTTCTGGAGCAATGACTTGCTTTAATGTTCTTATCAACTATTTTGCAGTCTTTGTTAAAAGAGGTCAAAGCTCATCCCCCTGAGTGGGGACTTCTTGAGCACAGTACTTATTATTAGGGCAGTACCATATCTTGTAATTAGGAATGTAATTCCCATCTCTGTAGAGAGCCAGCCTATAGCCTGGGTACCATTTAAGAGTTTCATGAGATGAATTAAGCAAGGATGGATTGAGCAATACAATGAATTTCAACAGAGATCACTTGCCTGAAGTCCTGCATGTGTTTCAGATGAGATATGAAAAGTAAATACCTTCCCTTATATTCCCTCCCTTTCTTTTCCATAGTAGGCAAGAAGAATCGCATTGTTCTGGGTGCCATGCAGCAGCGACGGTCTGATGACTTGGGGCCTGCTTGTTTGAAAGATTACCTTGTCCCCTGGTCCCTGCTATAGCAGCTGGGAGAATCTGTATTTCTCTTCCTGTCTGACACTAAAGGTTTTTGCCTGCGAAGGACCTGTGTCTTAGAAAACTGCTGTTGCAGTACATCTGAAGAGTCAGATTTTGGCAAGCTTCAAAGTATGATGTAAGAGATTCTTACTTAATTTAGCACTTCGTTAACTTCACTTTTTTTTCCTCCTTACCTACACGGGTGGTAGCAGTGCTTATGGTATTCTGCAGGGAGTTCTATAGTTTATATGCTTTCTATAAAATCATTTACATAAATGCAGAATAAATCAATCAAACTTGAAAAAAAAAGGCAAAGCAATCAACTTTGGGCTTGAAACAAGGTATAGGTGAAAGACTGAAAGAAAAGAAGGACAAAGAAGATAATTATGAAGAAAAACAGAAACAAAAATGCTGTACAAAAAAGGAAGGAGAAAAGAGGGAAAGAACAGTGGTAAGACAGAAAAAGCAAGGGAAAGCCAGACATACAAGTTAATGCAATGTATTTTCCTCTGTAATTATATTCATTTGATGTAGATTTGTACCAGGCACTTTACAGCAGTGTTAATGAGAAGAAGGAAGCAAGAGTTGATATCCATCGTGGTTTAAAAGATAGGACTCGAATCAAATTGCTGCTGTTCTCGGTGGGCATGGATATATTTAGCATCACAGCATTACTGTATATAGTATGCCATTACAGTCTTACAGAACATCTTTTGAACAAAGATCTCAAAGCACACTGCATTAGTTCCAGCACAGTATTTCCTGAATTCTTACAGAGTTTCTGGCGTTGAGAGCTGCAGTTGCCAGTTGTTGCTGTATTCAGATTTTTATACAGCTCATGTCAACATGGATGCTGGGTCAGATGTCCACTGAGGAGACTAGTCTTGCCATCTTCATGTAATTCTTGTCCTGCAGCCTTCTTCAGAAAGGACCTTACTACCACCAGGTTATCTGCAGGTGTGAGGCTCTTCATAGTCTGTCTCAGAGGAAGGAAACCTCACAAATGGAGCATGTTTCCTCTGCAAAATTACATTTGCCTTCCTTGCTTTCATACATCATCCTCCACAGAGATGATAGTCTCGTTGCCCTCAGCCCCCATAGTCCTGGTCATAACCTTGCTCTAATAATGCACAAAGTGCTGAGGAGTCATGTACTGCACTCATGATTTCTCAGCAATGCAGCTTGCACCCCTCCATCCTGAAAAACTGCAGTATAGATTTTACTGGGAAAAAGGGAAAGGAGAGGATATTCCCAGGGATTACAGAAAATTAACTTTCCTGTGTGTATGGCTCAGAGAAGTGGAAAGCTTGTGCGCACATAGACTGCTCTATTACTGACAGGTAGGAAAAATGCTCTGGAATTATTCACACTGGCTCCTGGCAGGAGCTCAGAGTCTCGTGGATTATCCACTGAGGCAGGGACAAGGTGAACAATAGGGGTTTAATTTAAGGAATGTTTTCCCTGCCTTCAGCACGTTTCTCCAGCTCGCATCTCCGTTCCCTGATTGCAGTGTAATCTCACTCATTACTCCATAGCCGTAACCTCCTCTCCCCCTTTCGGCAGCGGCAAACCAGCAGCCAATTTGTGTCCGGAATTAAGGTTGTGACCCTCTCCACTTCCCTCTGTGCTCGGCAGCTGCTGAAGGAGGTACCAAAGGCTTTCTGCTAATTGTTAGAAAAGAAAAATTTCTGACCCTGAATTGTTTGCCAAGATACTCTGTAGTTTATTTTCCTCTGTGCAGCAACAGTTTTCAGCAAGAGCGGAGGATTGATTGCTCCTCAAGTTTATTGGAAGTGCCTGATTTTAAAGGAGTCTGAAATATTATGGATGTCAGATAGGAGATGGCTGGTCACTCTCCTCATGAGGAAATCTGGTTGTCCTCAGTGCACTTCACCTGCCTTTTGGGAAGTGACAGTCATACCTAAGAGCTGTGGATGACACTGCATTTCCTCTTACTAGTTTAACTGCTAATGCTTCAGGTGAGTTGCTTGTTAGGGAAGGCAAAATTGTAGATGACTTTTCAGAAAGAAGGATGGGATGATTCTCCCAGCTGAATAAAACTGCAAGTTTTGGGCACAATTGACCCATTTGTACTCACAAATGTACAACAGCTTTGTAGGTGGTAATGACTTCTGTCAAATTCTTTTATTTTATTTGTCACTTTGAACTATTGGCTTATAGAGGAACCACAAAGACTCCTTGTTGGTAGAAAGATGGCTTTAAGTTGCTGAATCATTACAAGCATCTTAATGCAGAAGCAACTAATCTTTTTAGCCTGAGCTAGCTTTGGGCTCTGCTTTCCCTCAGGACCTGGATGTTGTAGAGGAACAAGAAAATTAGCGCTAAAAAGATTACTTTGCTCTATGTGAAGCAATCCTCCATGCTCCCCACATTCTGAAGGCTGCTGCTTGCAGTGCTGAAATGTTGCAGTCCCGAATATATAGGTAAGATCTGGAGGAACACCCAAGATGTCCACAAGGACACAGAGGGCACTTTCCATTGTTTTACGTTTACGAGAATATGTTGTATGTAGTGTTCAAAAATGCGGGTAATTATATTTTGCAATGAAATCTATGAACATCTGTTCCTCTTCCTTTCTGTGCCAAGTCCCAACCTCAGGAGTCCATGTTTTCGCCACAACAGTCAGATAGCACATTTGCCCCCTAAACTAAGTAGAGGTTGCAAGGCAGGAGAAGAAATCTCTTGGGAAACGGGTTATTCTTTTAAAAACTTCCAGTGGCATCTCTGCAGGGAAGAGAAGAGGGACACAAAGCATGGTGGCAAGAGCAGAGAAAGCGTGGTCCGCTGTGGTGCCCACACTGAGCAATGTCCAGTTCTGCCATGCCCCGTTGAGCCAGGAGCAAAGCCTTACGCTGTGCTGTTCCCACATCCCTTGCCCATCCAGCAACTACAACTGCAACACTGGCTGCCGTCTAGCACGGTAAACAGCCGTATCTTTGTCTTTGATCATTATAAAGAGCAATAGTTCAGCCTCTGTGCAGAAGCTTGCTCTCAGAGGGCAGAGCACTGGAAGGAGTACAAGCAAAAGTTCTCCAGATGAAAGAGCCTACCTCCTCCTGTTTGTTTGGCAAAACCTCACCTGCACCTCTAAGATGGCCCAGACAAACTGCCTTCGAGTGATGAGTGATATTCGTGAATTAAGAACTTTATTGGAGTTGGGTGTATGCTTGGTGATGGGGTTCATAACTGCTGTGTCTCAATAAAAAAAAATAAATATGTTTTTAATGCCTCCTGTTTTAGCAGAAGTTTGAAAGTCTGGTGGAATCCTCTGCTACAAATATTTATCTTCTGGCTCCCTTTTTTTTCCCCCATTGGGAAAGCTCTTGGGTGATGGCAGAGATCCCATAGCAACTGCAGCTTTTCTTCTCTTAGCTATCACAGCAAAACAGTAGTGATGGCTAGCATGTTGCAGGGAAGAAGAATGTACTCCATCCAGGCTAGACTTGCAAAGAGTAAATTGGAGTGAAAATAGATTAAATCTTTCCATAGTTCAATGGCAAAAGAAAATCACCCATCATTTGCCTTCTATCTCCCAGATGCATTAAAATGTGGGAAATGCTCAATCTCCAAAACCCTTCATTTCTTGACAGGCTTTATTCACTCTCTTTTCTCTGCTGTTTTTATTAATTTATTCTTTAAGGCAATTCATGCTGTGCCAGCTCCTTTTACTGCATGGAGTAGGGAGATGTTGTTCATAGCTCTCGCACAAGGAATGCAGGATCCTGAACTCAGGGCTTGATGGATACTCTCTGACTCTTCCATGTTTCTTTTCTGCCTTTTGCTTTAGGCTTTTGCAACATCCTTTGAAAGGGAACAGCGGAAACAAAAAATCAAGGGTTTGAAGAGCTACCAATCTTTCCTGTGCTTTTTGTCATGCATTACAGAAGTCCCAACTAGTGCAGATAAAAAGAAAGTATCTCTGAACCTGACCGTACTGTGGGAGACTTGGAGTGCTGATGATCAGTGATACAACAGGATGTTCAGAACGGGGGAAGTCCCGACCTTTTTGAGGATGTTCCCGGCTTGGACCTCAGGGTTAAGCAATTTTAAAGACACCTTTGTGCCATGACCTTGTCCGTCTCCTTCCATTTTCAGGCTTCAGGTTTATTGCTCTCCCAAGGAACTCAGAACAGTTGATTAACTCGTAACTCACTAGTTCTTGACACATTAAGCAGCAAATTTGACTCTAATTAACAGCTTTTATTAACCTGGGTTCCCCCTTCCCTCCTCCTTGTTTCACTCTAGAGACTCCTCAAACCGTTACAGGTTTTAAAGTTAAATTCAGTTCTAAACTGATTTTTCTTAAATCCTAAAAGCGAATGTGTGCAGACGTTGGATTGTGCAGCTCAGTGGGAGGACGTGTGTCTGACAGAACATTTGGAAAGCAAATATGGTCACCTGGAGGGAAGCGAGGGGTTGGATCGTGAAGAGAGCTGGTGGCTGGCCACAGGGTTGGCTTGACACAGAAGAGGAAACCATGAAGGGCAGGTTTTTCCTCAGCTATCCATATACTGCTTTGAACAGTTGCTTCCTAGGTGACAGTAGGCAGGCTCAACCTCAAAGATCCACCTATGTGCACAACCTGGCTTAAAAAGTGAGAAGGGGCATTGCTGGAGCTCTTGGCCAAATTGGGTGACAGCTCTTCTGCTCCTCCTGAGCCTGCCAGCCCTCAGCTGCCTGGAAATATCTGCGTGCAAATTGAGGTCTGTAGGGAATTGAGGGAACTGATGGAATTGGTTTTGGAAAGTTATCCTGTACATAGTGTTCATAGTTATCCTATGCATATCCCAAAGGGGTATGTGCTTCCAGCGAACGCTGTTGAAGTGTGCAGCTCCCTGGGAAGCTCTCCGCTGCAGTGCAAAGCTGCCTGGATTGGGGCCATGGGTGGGATGGGTGAAGGACTGAGAACAGCTGAGGGTGCTCCTCTTCTTCACCATTGAGATTTGCTCTGCTGCTTTGCGTGCTTCTCGTTGGTCAGCAGATACGGTAGCCTCTTGGCAAGCACACAGCCAAAAAATCCAGGAATCCCCAGACAATAACCCAGCTCTACCCCTGACTGTTTCACCCTGTCTCATTCCCCGTCTGTGAAATGGGAGCGGTAATGACTCTGCTAGTTTGTCAAGGTGTTCCAATTCTGGTGTGCAAGTTGCTATTGAAGTGTTCATTTTTACTGCTTGCAAGTTAGAGGGAGGTTTTCAGGCTTGTTCAAATATAGAAAAATGGTTTCTTTTCAGTTTTCAGAATACATTGTGGTGTAACCCTGCCTAAGAAACTACCATGGTATCTTTATAAAAGATGTTTTTCATAAGCTTTGGTAAGTGTGTTTCACCACTAGCTTGCTATGAAAAACCCAGTTTTGGACTTTTCTGAACTCTTGATCTGAGAGATAGTCTGTGACGGTGAACTCCAGAGGTCAATTCAGGGCTTGAGAAAAAAGTTTTTTATATCTCTTTAAAATTGCCATTCAGTTCCTCTGGGTATCATTTCCCTCACATCTTGCAAGAAAAGAGTAAATATCTTCATTATTCTGTGCTTTCTCTTAGGTTTCTCCTTAACTGCTAAACAGCTGTGTTTTTATATTTTCTGTAACTAAAGCAAGTGAACCTCTCCCAAGATAACCCGCAGTGAAGACGAAGCGTTTTAGTGCTCCTAAGAGGCAAACTAGCCAAGGTCAGCTCAATGTCCCCCAAACCAATAATGTCGTCTGCAGTCTCACCACATCACAGCTCACTCTCCTATGCAAATAGCTGAAGAATATGTTAGACAAAACCGGTCCTCGGGGAATGCCAGTGTAATCTTTTGCGATGTTGAATATTGATCATGTGCTATACCTCCTTTTTTAATTTAATTCAGTTAATTTCTAGATTTGTAATAGCACTCTATCGCTTGCTTCGTTGCTCAGACAGTTTTCTGGTAGCCTTCTTGACGGTACTTTGTCACAGAGGCTTTGAAAATCCAAATAATTAAACCTAATCCTCAGGGATTCTTTTTTGGGTTTTTTTTCCTTAAGAATTTTAGGGAATTCTACTAGGTAGGAGAGGAATGGTGTTCTTTATTTATAAGTATTATTTTTACCTGGGGGGTTATTGTTTCTTGTTTAGTTTTATTTGGTACAGAAATAAGTTTTACAGGCCTCGTATTCTCTGGATCACTCCTGAAAACCTGTCAGGCTACAGTATTGCTTCTTTCTTGCCCGCTGGTATACACATCCAATTTTAAGGCTGATTTATTTTTTAACAACTTCAGTACTTTTAGGTCCTCAAATATTATCCTGCCTTGGTGATTCATGATCCTCTGAGGATAAGAGACGTGGTATGGGAGCTTGCAGATGGTTTTGTGAAGTGGATAAAGTTGCCAAGTTACAGGGAGAGGTGTATGGTGAAATGACACCAAGGATGGCTTTGACAGCAAGGAGGTAAATATGTGTCCCCGTCACAGGGGACCTGTGGAATCCATCTCGTCTCTGGGGGAAGGCTGAACTCCCTTCAGCATGTCCCTTTGCTGACTTCAAAAAGGAGGATGAAACTAAGCTTCATTTTCCTGTTGCTGTTTATTATGTTGGCAAGATTTAGTTTGAGTAGAGTCAGAGCAAAGGTCTTTTTATTAGGGCTGCATAGCAAATAAATCAGGTGTGATCCTTGCATTGTGTCTATGTGATGTTCATGGAGAGCAGTAATGGATAGTTGTCTTTGTCACTTCTCTGCCAAAAGGAATAAGAAAAATAAGGCTTGCTTTTTGCAATCCTAACAACTCCAAGTCTATGCATTAAGCGGGAGGTGAAACTAGGAAGCAAGTTACCTCGAGGGGTTGCCTCCAGGTCCGAGGTACCAGGTAGGAGGAAACTCATTAGAGATACTTTGCTGAGTGGGTGTGCTGAGCACACATCTTCCAGGATGTTTTTAAAGGGTCTGTCTGAGGTTAATGCTGCACTAGATCTCCTCTTTTGTACTAAATTAGGCTAATATTTGAACAGCCGTCTTATTAATTTCTTCGTTAATTCCAGTGTTTATCATCTACCAGTGACAAGTCTAAATCTCTGTGTGTGTTTTTTACTCTTGGAGTTTCTCTGGTGCAGGGACTGAAAGCGGCCCTATACCATCACGTCTCAGCATAACCTCCGTGCATGTTGTTGAATACTAGAGATGAATGTAAGCATTAAGCTGTACAGATGTTGAACAGAATAGCTAACGCTCCGTTCCCCCTTCTCGTATCCTCAGTTCCTTTTTCAAGCCACTGTGGTGAGATTACCTTCTCCTGTTGAGAGTTTGGGTGATTCTGCTTTGGTTGGACTGCAGTCCGGTTTCTAGACTGTCTCGTTTCGCTGTGTCCTCTGTATTTCCCATCTCTTCAGGACCTTTTTGCTTTCCTGTCTTTTGTTCCTCAAGGCCACGGCTCCACACAGGATAGAAGCAGCTGTATTACTCCTGCATCTGAAGAGTATTTTAAATGAAAATGTGCTTAACAGTGATGCTGCCAGTACGCATTTTGATCCCTGCATCCAGAGACATTTTATTATTTTTATGGTATACTCATCATGGCTTAAATTTAAAATAAGCATTTGCAGGGCAGTAGTAGATGCCTTGCTCCACTGTTCTGCTCAGGGTAGAAGACATGCCTACAAAGTGGAAGTGTGCAGGACTATACTGTTTTATTCTCTTAAGGTACTATGTTAGCTTCCAAAGTTAGGTGATTTCTAAGGGCTTGTAATATTTTTTTATGAACAGCTTTAAATAGAAGTCATTAGACACTGTTGTTCAAACTTAATTAACTGTTCTCCTTACTGAATTACAGCACAGTAAAGAGTGACGGCACTGTGGGAAGGAGAAACATCTTACTAGATTTAAAAAAAAAATAACTAGATTTAACACTTAATTAAAACACAGGACCTTTGGCAGCCCAGGTATCAGGTTGCCTTCTGGGAGATGAGGCTTTGGAGAGTGATGTCTCACTTCCCAGATTACTGCAGTTAAACCGCGTGTGCTTCAGGCATGGTTGGACTACGTGCCCTTGCTTCGTTCACAGGTGTGGGTTGCTGCTTACAGATGTGTCCCCCAGCAAAGGCAAAATGTGATTGCAACATGTGCAAAAAGATTTTTTGCATGCTTAATCTAGCAGGTACCTGTAGCAGTATTGACTAAGAAACAGCGGTCAGAGTTTCAGCCTGTGCTGACAACCACAGTGCATGCTGCGGTTGCTGGAGAGCCCACGCTGTGGCTGCCAGTACGTGTTGCCATCGTCACCACCAGTGTCACCAGCAAGGGAAGGCAGCAGAGGATCCTGTTCTCAGCCTCGGAGGGACACATCTTTCCTGTGGCTGAGCAGAGGATTGCAGTCGTGTCTGTGCAAGGAGGTGGTATAAAACTGTGTTTTTAACAAGAGAGGCAGGAAATGTTGATGTCCTTCTAGAATGTAGTTATGTTGAAGGGAAACTGAGTTACAACAACATTATAATTTGAAGGTCTTGGAGAAAATAACATAATCAGAAAACGGATTTAGAGGGTGTTGACGTACACGGTTAACCAGAAGTGGGTTTTAGGCAAAATGAAGTTGCCTGGAAGCCTTTGCAGGATTAAATCGGGCACATACTGTTAGACTGACATTTAGAACAAAAGTTCTGGAAACAGTTAAGCCTTCCCGTCACATTCAAAGAGCTGGTGATACTGCCTCGTAGTACTGTGTGAGGTCTCACTGAAGTGCGGAGGAGCAACCTGTGGAGACTGTATGACCAGGTCCCGTTGCGAAAAGGCTTTCTTTTAAAAGAGCTTCCAGAGATGTCTGCTGCGTATCCATCCCGCTGGGAATGGTCAGGAGCACACTGGAGACTGAAGGAAACAGAGCAGGCTGAGCATCTCTGCAGAAGACAGGATTCGCTGAGTTGTATTAAAGCAATCCTGGCTGTCGGTAGTGCCAGCAAACACTTACTTTTGCCATATGCTGGATCCATCTCTCCTCCATCCTGCGCCTTTGACCATCACAGAACAATTTGGTTTCTTTAACTTGGCTTTGGAGCCAGAGCAAGAGCTTACTACAGCTCTTTGGAGTAATTTTTACCTCCATTCCAGCTGACTAGATTAGTCTGCAGATAATGCTAGGAGTGAATAAGAGCCTCAGCTCTGAGGGAGCTGGAACGTAATTACACTAGATGAAGGGTACTCTCCACAGCTCCTCCAAGAGTGCTGAGATTAGACTGTAATCATTGTTTGTAAGCAGACAGGAATGAGGGGTAATCAGCCAGGCAGCCCTGACACGTTATTCCAGGAATTAATATTAGCTTCCTGAAGTAGCTCATCAATTCACACTTACACGAAACTGCAGAAATCAACAGGTCCAGTCTTCCCACTGCGGGACCTGCCAAACGGGCTGGAGGGAACATTTGTGGGGCACGAGCTTGGGGATCTCCGGGTCAAGCCGGCGTGCGCAGAGCGGCTGGCGTGGCCGCGCAGGAGGGAATCGGTCTTCCTAAAAACCACTGCGGATCTCCTAGCTCTGTGGGGAGACAGGCTGCTGCAGTCCCTGGCTGTCTACAAAGGGATCGGTTAATGCAACGCCAGGGAAGAGCTCTGAAGCTTTTGCAGCCTGGAACTGCAGCCGTGGCTGGTGGGTTGCTGCCCGTGGAGAGCGAGCCGGGTTCGCTGTGCTGGGGAGGAGGGGAAGGCGATTGCTTTTTTTCTTTAGCCATCATCTTTCGCCTGCAGAGCTGTGGCAGGAGGGAGGGCCTGCGCTGGGAAGGAGTGGGGAAGTTTCCTTTTGGTTTTGAAGAAAATCTTTGCGAGCGCGCTTGGTGCTGCTTGAATCCTGGCCCTAATTATAAAGCCTGCGGGTCCCAGTGAGCACAGTGAGAACATCGTGTACAGACACAAAGCTAACACTAGGCTGCGAAAGTCTTGATGTTGCTCTGATGTGAAACGAGAAGAGAAGGAATAAAAGAGCTTGCAAATCCAGGCAGAAATCATTAGGAGAGTGAGTGAGGGTACTCATAAAAGCACTGGTCTCAGTAAAAAGCTGAAGGAAGAATTAGGGATAATAGAGGAGAAGCCCTGGTGCGAGTGATGGGATAACAAAGTGGACAGTAGTATGCCAGTGAAAGTCCACAGACCATGGGGGTCGTTTGGGTTTCACAAAACACATGTATTGCTTTCGCCAGAACTTGCTATTGCAAACCAAGTGGCAGGACCATTACGGTACGAGAGTGGTAGCCTGCCTTGCTTCCCTGCTTTCAGCAGTTCTCACTGCCGAGCCCTTTGCTTCCATCAGTTTTGGAATAAATCACCAACCAACCAATTGATTGTATCTCTCGCAGTGTTTTACATGCATTAGTTATGTGCTTGTGCTTTTTAATGATGCTGCTGCTCTGACAACTCACTAAATATGACACAGCTTTATGGGTGGCATTGCTAATACTTTAGCAGTCAAAGGTTAATACTGGCTCTTGTATGAAAAATAAGTGGAGATAGGTGCTTTATCCACAAAGCTCACCGTCCAAAAGCAAAACCTGAAGGAGTACCGAGGGAAGGAACAGCGCATGAGCAAATGGACTAGGTGGTGGTTGGCACAGTGCGTCATGAGTTTACACTTGTGGTTGTTGGTTCATTTGGTTTGTTAATTGGCAGTACAGGTAGGTCGAAGGGCACAGCAGGAACCTGGCAGCCAGCAAGAGGAAGAGGGACAGAGCCGGCTCGTCACCTGCCTGTCTTGATCGACTGCCAGAGTTCTGTAGCTCTCTTTGCAGGAGGGCGTCTGGAAAGATTTGAAAGAAGGATGTGTTAATGTCTGTATGGATTGCTCCCAAAAGCCTCTTCCAGGCTGGAAGGGTAGCGTGGGGAAAAGCATGGGAGGGCTCAAGGGTGAATCTGCCTTCTGGGCTTCAAAGCTACAAACCTTCCTTAGCAGGGCAAGGTGTGTCTGTGGCTGCTGAGCAGTACCTGTGTTAAGGAAGGGCCATATAATGGAAAGCCTTGATGGTAAAGAAAAATGAGTGAATTTTTGGACACCTGGATAGGTGGGTGAGGAGAGGGAGGAACAGCTGAAAAAGGATTTTGAAATTAGTGGGTAAAATGAGCCGTGCTGAGGATGTGCAGCCATGAATTCATACAACATGGACATAATTATTATAGTCAAGATCGGAGAGGAGGAGCTGTCTAAACTCATTTCTTTTTGCTGCATTTCTCATTTAGATATATTTTTTTTTATCTAATGGATCTTTGCGCAGTCAAGCTTGGGAATGAGAATAGTCCTGTTTGCTGTGGTGGGAGCAGCAAATAGGGCAAAGAGTGATGAATATCAGCTTCTAGAAATGAATTGTTTTTCTTGCTCCTACTGCTGCTTTGCTAAGGGACTGGGGCATATATCTCATTTTAGAAATCTCACTGTGTGACTGTCATGTTTCTTAGAAGGGACAGTAGGGAGAATAAATTGGTGGGATGAAGGGAGATTATGTCTGTGGGTGACACTCTATCTCATCTGGCTATGCATTCATCCTGTGCTCATCAACAGCCATGTCGCACGGAGATGTTCTGCCTCGAGTACCTGGAGATTGGTGTCAGTGTCTCTTCTGATGGACTATTAATACTTCCCAAAGCCCTAGTAGCCTATCTAATAAAAGTAATAAGTGTCTTGGTGCCTAGCTGCATGACTGGAAGATTTATTGCTACAAGCAGCAAAAAAAGCAACTGGGGAACTAGAGGGGTTGCTCAGAGAAATTTTAGTATTGCAGGTCCCAACATTCCAGCTCATCTTTACCAAAGGAGTTATCAAATTAGAAGGTCCAGTGGGAACAGGGAGAAGTTGTGATCAACACTGTTATAGTGAAGGCTATGCCAGCACTTTTCATAAAAACCTTCTGTTTTCAAATGACTATAAATAGTTGGTTAAATGCACATAAATAGATCCTACCTGGGGGTAAATACTTGACTTTGGAGTGAGCAGACAGCTGCTTCTCACTTTTAACCTACATAAAATGAGGGACAGCAGTACTGCCAAATGTGAGTGTTGAAAATTCTAAATGCAATGTAAAAATAACAATATGCTTTGAGTTAATTTTATTTGCCATCTGGTTTTGAGCTGTCGGTTATACTTGCATCATGTTTTCTTTGCAACGGCGAAGTTTCTTTATTTTGAAACAAAAACAAAGATTGTCATCTAGAACCTTGACTTCAGGATATGGAAATTTAAGAAAAGGTTTTAATCAAATCAAGTCTTTCAAAGCTTGTCAGAAAGGGAAGAATGCTGGCAATGCTGGGGCAGTTTGGAGAAGTTTATTAATCTATTTTAGTTTTATATAAAAGCAGATTAACCAAACAAACTTAATGAATGCATAAGATATCTCCATGCATTCACAATGAACTTTTGCAGGTAGGCACTTCAAAATTAGAAAGTGTTAAGTTAAAATACGTATTTTCTCCCTTTGGTTATACTCTAGAGAATTAACTTTCTACACCCTTACAGACATTTGCTACACTCTTCTAGCCACATGTAGCCTAAATAATCTGTGGGTTTGTGATTAAAGCTTTTTTAATACTTATTTTCCTTGGGCTTTTGACATTTAATATTCTTGTCCCAGTCTCGTTTTTATGGAAAAAAAAGAAAAAAAAAACAACAAAGAGAAGCTGACATGTACAAGACTTCAGCCATAGTGAATTGGCAGAAAGACCAGAGCTCTTTTTTTTGCTTCAGCTTGTGGGCAGGCAGTTCGAGTGGAAGTAGGTTTGTGCAGTTTTCAGAGGGCTGAAGCAGCTTGTAACGAGCTGTAGGAACCATTTTAAGGTGGGACAAAATGGTTTCCTTACTGTATAAAAATGCACAAAGCATTAGTAATATTCCCTACTAGATGGCTGAAGCAGGGTCCACTACAGAAGGGAGATGTTTAGAGCCATACCTCTTTGAAATTGTCTCCCAAATGAGAAAGGAGTTGTTGTTCTTGAATGACTGCAGGGCATCACTGTGCACACTGAAGGGAGGTGGAAGAAAATTGTCATTTTTCATTGGGCTGAATTATCCTGCTCCTCTGGTTTGGATTTAAAATAAACTTGGTCAGGTATTTTGGGGAGAGTTGGCGGCACTTGTCCCGGGCTGGCAAAGGGACAGCATCCGCCTCCCCAGCCTTTCACGATGTGGATCCCAGCTCACTCAGCGATGGCAGGCAGGGATTTAGGAGGGACTTGCAGATCATGGGGGCTTAATTCTATTGTGCAAGAAGGCAGCAGACCTTGGCTGCGACCAAGATGCGGGCTTGGCAGGCTGCAGGCGCGCTGTGGCCTGGAACGGGTGTCTTTTCCCCGGTACCCCAACCGAGGCAGACCCCCTCTCCCCATTTTGCCAGGAAGCCAGAGCCGAGGCAGCCGATCTGTACGCGGAGCTCGTGCCCACGCAGTGACTGCTTTGGGTTATTCATCTACAGTAACAGCCTCTGCTGCCTCCTCCCACCCCAAGCTAATCACTTTGCAAAGCTTCCAAGGTACACCAACTTTGTGTGGCAGCTAACAAGCTTAGCTGATGAGTTCTGCCATCATCCTTCTCCAGAGCTAATCAGCTTACCCTTGCTCCAGAGCTAATGGGCCTGTGGGTCACAGCAGCACCGTGAACTGCTTGCACACGAGTTTACCACATCCATCTTTAATTGCATGGCTACCTCTCTAATGGAGTTTCCTCCTGCATATGCCTCGCTTATTTTTCCAATGGTTATCACTTGTTATTTTGCAGCCAATTCTTTTTTCCTCAGACGCACAGTTCATTAAAGACTATTTTCATGCTATGGTTGAGATTTCAAATATCAGCTGCTTCCCAGTCATCCCACCCAGACTGGGTGGTGGCCAAAATTTATTTACAAAGGGAAAATTACACTTGGGATAGCACATCTCATGAGCACTCTGTGCTTTTACCAGTGCATCCCTGAAATATATCAGTTTCAGCAGAGAGAAGGATTGAGTGATGTCAGCTCTCAAAAGTCAGGATTTCACAAAGTTGGGAGTGGAGGAAAGTCGTAGGGCTGAGACCTGCTGCAATAGAGGTTCTGCAGCCAAAGAGTGACACTGCCAGTTTGTAAGCCGGTCATCTTCAAGTGCAGCAGCTGAGAGCTGCACCTGTGCCTGCATCCCTCCACTAATTTGAAGTGGCTTTACAATCATTTTGCTAGAAAAAAAGTATTTTATCCTTTTCACTCACTACGTGAAAGCAGGTGGAGAAAAGTGACTGACAAAGAAATGCTGATTGTATGTATCAAAAATGCTGACTCTGCATTTGGCGAACAACCCAACAATAAATAGAATTTTTTTCCCTTCTATTTTTCAGCTTTTATAATAGCAGGGGATGGGAGCAGGTAACGCGTCTGCCTGAAACTTTGTGTTAAGTTGCAGCGTGTCTCTGGCTTGGCAGCGTCTCAGTCTTTACGTGCAATATGACGGGAAGGGTTTTACGAAGTTAACAGATTAATGCATTTACTCATTTCCCCACTGTGCTCCATCCCCACCTACAGCAGCACTTTGTGCATGGCAGCAGGGAAAGCAGGGACAGGACAACCATCCCAGTCCTGACCTGCCCTTAAAGCAGAACAGGGGCAGAGCGGGCAAGACCTTGCCCAGAAAGAGGTAACTCAGCAGCGTTTCGCCATCAGAGCTACCAGCTGTGAGCGCTGCTGCCGAAGTTATTCTTGACTTAGGAAAACATAATGAAATCCTGATCAGTTACTGCATTGTTAATAATGTGATTACAAGGAGGTTTCTTTTGACCATATCCTGTTCTTGAAAGCAAAATGGAAATGGCAGAAATGCCATTTAGAAAATGGGATGTAGTTGTCTGTTCTAATTTTCATTAAATTCTGTGCTTCTGCTCCCCTACAGCAGTGGTTGCACAGGTTAATTAACACATATGTTGCATGAAAATTAAAGTCCTTAAATTTTATTTTTTCAGTTGAGTTCTCTTCTGTTCTCCTCTTCCAGAACAAATAGCAGTGCCCTTTCTTCCTTTATTATAATCTCAGTATTTTATAGACCTCTTTTACGAGCCTCTTGTTTTTGTCCCTTCATACAGTTTTCTCAGAATTTCTCGGGGGTTTTATGAAAGCCTCTTTCTTTTCTCTCTCTAGTGCTTCTCAGTACTCTCCTGGGCCTAGCTTAAATAAAGTGCACAATATTTCAGATAAGTATAAGCCACCAATTAAAAAAGTTGCATTATTGAATATTCCAGACTGTTCCCTATTTTCTGTTCTCTACTGTCAAGTACTTTATCCAACGGTTTTGTTAACTCTTGGAAAGAGCACTACAAAATCACAGAGGCGCAGTTATCCTCTGCCCTGAGCCACATCGAATTATTTCCCTAACCATATTATCCTGCCACAGAGGATTTGCACGTGTATTTAATAATTTTTCCTGGCTCATTTTGCTGGCACAGGGGCATGGCTTGCCAGTCCAAAATGATAAGCTCCTTTTCAAGCCTTTTTTTAAAAAAGAGGTTTGCCAAAAAACAATGTTTTGCCTTACCCAGGATTCCTTTGATTTGAAGGCAAATTCCGCACATGCAGGAAGGTGTCCTTCATGATATCTGGCAAAATTAATTTAAAAAAATCCGTCACAAAAAGCACTTTGTGACACTTTTAGTCAATTCAGATGGAGTTGCTGTGAAGCTTCAGTGAATATGTTTGAGGAGGGGAGCCTTTAGGACACTGACCCAGACCATAGGAACCCAGGGTTTGATTTTTCTCTTCTGCTCTTAAAGATTTGACCTTGCTTCTGCCTCCCCGTAGGAGTGTGCCAGAACTGGGGGGTCCTAGCTGGGGGATAGCTCTTCCTCCTGCTTACCCTGAGGTCTGGAAACCCAAATGTTCATCGGAGTGGAGACCAATGTTCAAAGCACCCAGAGAGGGGTCCTGTCCGCTCTCTTAGAGGAGGTAATATAGGGCTTGCCTTCCTTTGGTCTTATGCATAAGAGCTGTTGCATTTTGTATAAAATACCTCACTGAGACCAACAAAAGTTGAGCAGCTCTTTGGAGTGGTTTAGTTTGAAAGCGGGTTGGCCTGGCCACCAGAAGCGGGATGCCACAACAGAACGTCCGCGGTGGAGTGTGTATATTCTGCACGGAGATACCGATGAGATGTGTTGGCTCTCAGCTACATCAGCAGATTGCTCCTATTTTGCGGACTGAACTCATGTCTGAAATAAATACATGCACTTGCTGCCGTGCATCCTGCACAGAGCAGCGAAGGAGCTGACTGGAGACAAACCTTTTTGTCTGGACATTTCTGATACTGTCTTGTAGAGATGGATTTAAAGCTCTGGGGAAAATTATTCTCCTTCCATTAGAGCGTCGTTAGTGACTATAGCCTTTCATGTGCCTATAGCTTTGGTATGACTATACAACCGTCATCGAGTGAGCATGTTTTCATAAATCCAGTCCTTTAGTTGGGATACTTCTGGACTTGCAATATGCCCATTTACTCATGTTGAGTGTCTGGCCGTACCTTAACATCTGTAGCAAATGTTCACAGGTGGTGAGAAAGAGAACTAAGCAGCACAGTTTCTATCCTGACTTTGTATTTCTCTCTCTGCTTCAGCTCTGAGCTGTTTGCTTAGAGTTTGACACCTCCTCCATCAAAGGTCTTATTTCACAGACTTGGTAGTCGCTGATCGCTGGCAGGGAGCATGTTCAGAGATGTTTGCTGGGTTCGATGTGGGGGGTCCCTGGTGCTTGTATTCCTTTATCTGTAAAACCAGAAGCAAAAGGCTGGGGCTGGGGGTGGCTTGCATAGTGTGTGTGTGAGTGTAATTAAGAAGATCAACTATGCCAGTTTTTTGACTCCCCTCTGCTCGTGTTAGGAACAATAGCACTAAATGATGATTGTAATTCATTACAAATGCACCCTAATTAAATTACCCATCAGTGGCTGCGAGATTAATGATACCAGCCCGGGTTAGAACATGATTAAAGTTAGGCTTGTCACATTTTTCAGTTATTATATGAAAGTTCACGGCGGGAAGGGATGAGGCAGAGTGCGAGGTGTGATTAGATGATCCTCTGAAAGACAGCTGGGGCAGCCGAAGGCTTTCACTAAGAGTGCTCCTTCAGACTTTGCTGGTGAAAAAGACCCTCAACGTTTTTCTTGGGTCTGTTAGGTGGTGTGCATGGCTGTACCCTTGTCAGGGAAGGTTATTAATCCATCTGTAAGATGGGCAGGAGAGGCATGTAGGGAGTCTGACACAGCAAGGAACTGAGGCTGGATCTCCCGAACTTAGGCTTGACTCGCCGAGTTTAGCTTGCTGAGTTGTCTTGCCTTTCTTCTTTTTTATATTTCTGCATGCAGGATAGCATCCGATCTTTCTTAAAAGTACCTATAAAAATAGTAGGGAAAGACTGTGGATGACATAAGAAATAGTATCAAATACAGCAGAGCAGCAGCCTCTCCCCAGTTCCTTAGAGAAGTTTTACACTGCAAATGGTTTTCAACAGCAAATATTTACAAGGGGAAGACAACAACATATCCTTGCCTCCAGTGAGAGAGGAGTGCAAAATTCAGGACATTTTATATTGAGAGACAAAAACAAGGCACCAACTTACCTGATCGTGCAGCATTGGGAATTCTGCTGCCTCTGTACCGCTGGAGAAGGAGCCTTCGGAGGTGTTCCCAGGGCCCAGGTGAAGGTGGGGACTGACGGGTGGGATGTGTTTAGGCAGATGAGAAGGGAAAAAAGGATGCCTCGGTGTAAGGACTGTCTCTCTGAACACCCTAGGACAGATTGGCTGTGCTTGCCATCGGCTCTTCTCTCATTATCTGGCAAACAAGCAAGGAAGAATTTTTTCAAAGTAATTTCATTTTCCAATATTGTACATCCTGTCCTTAAATGCCTTTGCTGATTGGATTGTCGGGGCCAGTCCAGAAATGGACATTGTTTACCAATCGAGGCTGGACTCTTAATAGATCTTCTCGAACTCTTTGAGAAGCAGATCTTGGATGCTCCAAGTAGAAATAAACAGAGCAGTGTGGTTGATGTGCCCTTTATGTCAGTGGAACGGACCTCATTAAAACGTTGTACACAAAAGCTAGGGCTGGAACAGCAGAAACAAATGGAGTTCCTGGAAATGAGAATAAACCGGGGCTTGAATGAGATCGGTGCATGTGTCAGAAAGGAGGCATCTTTGTGTTCACAGTTGTGCCCTGGCAAATGGTTCCCCTTGCCAGACGCTGGGTCAAACTGGGGCTTGTGAAATACAGGAGGATGCAGGAGCGGGTGCTGATACAGCAGGTGGTGTGAGATGAGACAGCCCATCCTCTCCTGTTCCATGGAGTCTCCGGCAGCGTTGTGGCAGGCAGATGGCATGCACTAGCTGTGCAAACGTAATTAGTTCACATCAAAGTTACTGGAAGACATTTCTCTGGGGAATGGATGGTTACCAAGAGGTTCAAACCCTGCTTGGAGAAAGGGAGATATTAATATTGAATGTAGTCATCTCCGGGTTTGGATGACCTTGCTTCTGTTGATAAAATGATGCGTTTTCCAGGTTTTTGCATGCTCTCTTCAGCAATGCTGTTGCTCATAATATTGAAATGATTTCCCTCGAGGAGGATAGGGACGAATAACCTCAAAGAGTTTTCTTCCATAAAACTGTCTGCCAAAGCCGTCTCTCACTACACTGGAGTTATAGCGCGCATGTTTTAGAGGCAGAGATAAGCAGGCCAGCAGCAAGCACTTGTACCACAGGCATCAGTGGATCCAAGAGAGAGCAGAATATGGATTGCCGTTCTCCAGATTTCCAGATTCTGCACAAATTAGCACAGGGATCCTCTCTAGGCCAGCAGCCTGATGCTGGCTGTCAGATCAGTGGATGCCTCTCACGCAGACCCGGCGCGGTCTGTCGACTCCGGGAAGGTAGATGCGTCGCCTGCAGCGCTCGGCGTCCTGGTCACATCTCGTCTTTCTCTCGGAGAGTTCAGAGCTGCATCCCACAGCCCATCAATGTGTAAATACCTGTGTAAAGGAGGGCAACCAGCTGGCTTAGCCGTCAGAGGGGCCTCACCCACAAATTTTGGGTAATGCAGGCAGATTCTAGTGGCTAATATCAGAGTTTTGTGGCCTAGTTCTTTCTCTCTGGAGGGTTTTTTGACCTGGCTGTGTAGCCTTGAAGCTGCATATTGCTGTGCTTGTTATTGCCTTACAAAGCTAAATGTGGTTTTTTTCTTTTTTTTTCTTTTTTTTTTTTTTTTTTTTGGCAAGTGTTTAGACATGTTTTTATTTAGGACACAACCCTTTTTGTCTTTCTGTTTTTGCCTTTCCCAACCAGCTCCTGCAGACAAGGTGGTTCGGATTCAGGGGAATAGCTGACTCACATGGGCAGGTGCTGAGATTTTCCTCTATAATTGAGCCTACGAAAGGGGAATTTTCCTTCAGGCATTGCAGAGAAATAGGTCTGCTGGTTCTGACACAGTCACTGGGAGGGTGTTGGTGGGAAGGAGACGTCCTTTAACTGAGGAGATGGGGTGAAACTGGGGAGTTTCAATGGTGCTATAGATCATTGGTTTGGATCTAGCCTGTGCAGATAGAGATGAGAAGTCATTACGTCCTGCCCTCTTAGTCAGTGACCCACGTGAAATGAGTTTGGGTTTAGTCCAGTTCTCTGCGGATAAGCTGTTTGCAGAAAGCAATCAACTTATCTGGCATGGACAGGCACCCTAACCAGCCATCTCAGCACAGGGCAAGGATGCAAAGATGTCCTGGAGACCAAGCTGCAGTTACCCAAAGTCTAGGTCAGGGCTTTTGCTGTAATCTGCTACCTCGGTGCATCTTGCACCTTCTCCATGGTGGATCTCTACCTTCTGAGCTTCCAGCCTTCGGGCTGGTGCTTTGGTGCACCCACAAGTTAGAGGGGACGCCTGCCTTTGGGGCAAAATGAAGTGCATGTTAATAGGGATTGTGTCTCTTGAGGTTGTGTTCCCATCCCTCCCCAGGGCTGCCTCCTTTCGTGCAGTGGCACGCCACCAGAACGGCTCTGGGACCAGCTCCTCTTGGCCACCTTCCTCAAAAGCAGAAGAAGCTGAGGCAGAGTGAAGCCAGCTCCATCGCCTGGAGCTCTCTCACTGACTTCTGCTCAGCCAGGGCTTTACAGCTTTGCAGTGAGGTTGCTGTTTCTTTCAAACATTGCAGTCACGAGCAGGGGACGTGGTTCTCAGTGGTCCCTGAGAACTGAGCAGCACCTTGTGAGGACTGAGGCTTTCAAAGTCTCTCCAACGTGGAGATGTTTCTTTTAGAATAAATAAGTACACTTCTGATGCAAATTATGCATGTTGCAGGCTGATTAGTAATCTAAGGTAGCAGCAACACATGGCGTTGCCTCGCTGTTTCCAGAGACTGATCCCTCCAGGACAGGGCTGAAGCGGTTTCCTTCGGAGCAGCGCTGAAGGGACCGAGGAGCGGGTGAGTGCGTAGATGGTGCTCCCTCCCCACCGTACGTGCCTGTAGTCCTGCCAGCTCATGGGTGAAGTTTCTTGGTTACATAGCCTGTGATCGGAGTGGTCAGCAGATGGGCCTCAAGATCAGCCCGATTAGTCCTGTTCAATCAGCAAGGCTAAGGCAAAGTTGCTTCGTGTCTCATCCCATATGGTGGCTCCTGCTGTCACTGTCACTTGAGGGAAAAGCTCTAAGCAGCCTCCTGGTCTCGAGTACAGCCCCTGTTTTCTCCTCACTGATTAAAAGAGAGCGCTGGAAACACCAGCGTTTCTGTGGAGTGCGTGGTTGCACCAAAGGAGTGATGCTTGACACCCGGTACCAGTGATAGGTGGGAGCTGGCACTGCTTCGTCCCAGTGGTTGCTCCCTGGTCACTTGGCAGGGACGGGCTCCTGGTGGGAGTGAACTGGTCCAATGACCTGCAGATGTCCAGGGGCCAGGCCCTGCCTCGGGTCTGTGAGCAGAAAGGCAAAATAGATTAATGAAAATTAATTCCAAACAGATGCCTGAATGGTCTTTCGGTGGTTGAGGAAGGAACGGAGGGACTGAACTGAGGCAATTTGGGTAAATCCAACTTGTTCTTCATGTTTTCTGTTGGAAACTGTCGCTTGGGATTAAACCTCTCTACTTAATGTAGATTCTTACATTTTTCTCAACCCCAGCAACAGGCTGAGGAACTTGCCTAGTAAAATTGTACAGTGTAGGTTGCCAGCAACACAACCGGCTATTCAGGAAGGTCCAAAGAGTGCTTGGAGTTGGTGGATCCCTCCTTATGGGGGTACGGGGAGAGGGGATGCAAAATTAGAGGGCTCTAGATTCAGGATTTTTGTAATGACTGGCTGTGACCCGTGCAGGTAATGGCACACAAAGCTTCTGGACGTCATCCCTGTAACACCTTTTATCCCAAGAGCATCATAAACACATCTCTGATGTGGCCAGCCCTGGCGGTGTGTGCCAGCCTCACAATCTTCACCATTGCTGGGTTGTTCTTTCCAGCTCCCCATACTGGTTATCTCCTTGTGTCCTCTTAGGGTGCTCTGGCACATTGAGATGGAGAAGGTCCTCTTGTGCTGCTCAAATGCTCCATTTAATCACCTGTGGCAGTTTGTACCTCTTATTAGTTTGGAAATGCAGAAAAATGCTGAGGGGTTGGCACAGTCTGTTGAGGTGGAGCGTGTCCGAGTCTGCTGAAGAGGAACTGGCTCCACCGTAGCTGGTTTTGTTTGTCTTCACAGTTGTTACCACACGTTCTTCGTGATCACATAAACGAGATGTGAGTAGATCCAATTTCTGTTTTTTCCCTCCTCTATGATTCTGGGCTTATTAGCCCTGACAGTTATTTATTTGTCCTTAGTTGTAGGCTGAGGCAGCTTTATGGAGAATGTGGGAAGCATGTCTTTTCTAATTAGACCACAGTCTGTTGTCTGTCTGCCTTATGGGCAGGACACAGCATGCTGTTTTGCAGAGTTTATAATAGCAGGAAGCCCTGGATGCAGGAGGTCACACTGGACTTGTTTCTGAGAGGTTTTTCAGCAACAACTCACACCATCAGTGTTCCTGAGACTAAGCGGGAATCAAAACTTAAGTATTTTATTCTCCTTTTATTTTCCACAGTGAACTATTTAAATTATACTGGGACATGATGAGGTACGATAGGAACCGGGGGGGCTCAGACAGACCTCAAGCTGGTTTTGCAGGAACTTCTTCCAACTTATTTCCTGTGTCTCCTAGCAAGGAGCCGGCACACGTGTAGCATCCCAGCTCTGGCAGTTGTTGTTCCCAGAAGTATTGCAGCAACTAATGAGGAAGGAACATTGGCTGCATGGAAGCTCATGCCTTTTCTTTTCCCAGCATGATCACTGTAGGATATGTGTTATGTCACAATTATGCGACTGGTAGCTTTATATAGCCTCATAGCTTGTATAAAAAGTGAAAGCTGCTGTGTCTTGCTCTTTGAATTCAGTGGAATAATCTTCTTGCATCTTCCTTGACAGCAACAGGCAGGAAAGGTAACCTGTGCAGAGCAGCTCCCGGTTCTTTGCTGGCAGTGAAGGAGTGAAGTTTGTTCTCATGCCACCAGGGAAACTGGGATGGAGAGACAGTTGTCAGAAGCATATCGCCAGTCTTCCTCCTCCGAGTTTGACTGAGGACAGAGTGCTTGGCAGAGCACTCATCCGTGCCTTTTTCATTTGCCCCTGATTTTAGCAAAGGGGACTGTAACAAGTCATGTTCATTACCGAACCTTGCAATTCAAGATAACTCTTTAAATAGCAACTTTCCTCATTCTTCAGTCGCTGGCTCAATGCCCAGGGAAAATAGTGGGTTGAGAATATGAAGCAACAACTTTTCTTTTTCCTGTAATAGTGCTTTCAAACTGTGTGTCTGTTTAGAAACATTAATCATTGTAACTACAGGGTAAAAATCTCCTGCCTGTCTTTAATCTTACCTGTGCAATGAGATGGCAAGAGTGAGCTGTTGCTCTCTATGGATGATTAAGAAGGGCTAAGCTTCAAATAGTTGACTATATCTTTTTCTCAATTTGCTTTTCTATCACTTTAAATTAGAGATTAGAGATCGTCTTAGCTGTTCTGTTGCAAACTCTCCTCACACTGTGATCTTTTCTGCTGTTGCAAACTATGCAGGGCTAGGCTGGGTTAGCCCTGCTTTGGAAAACCTGAAGTAAAGGTTTGTCAGAAGGTTTTGCATTAAAAAGCACCCTTGTCTGAGGCAGCCGTGGGCATAGTGTGCTGTCAAGAGATGTTGCATTGCCTAAGGGTCTGCCCTGCAGAAGAGACATAGAGCTGCTTGCAGGTTTTGATTTCTTGTCGCATTTTTATGAGAGTAAGGGTAATTCTTGACAAATATTAATGTAATTGCATTGTACCTAGTGAAAGTTCCCCACTCCCACAAGTTTAACAAAATATGGTTGGTGTTTTTATCTCCTTTCCAGCCTGTGCTAGCGTTGGTAGGTAGTGATAAACAGGGGCTGCATGATTGGTAGCATAAGTAGTACTTCAAAGTGTTCTCCAGACAATAACCAACTAACCCAGTTTGGTGCTTATGAGGCGAAAGAGATCCCACAGTATTATTTGTAGGATTTTAAGTTTGTAAATCTCTCCAGAATCTCTTGAAAGGCAAAAGAAATCCCATACACATGATAATTATGTTATGAAATGGTACGAGATGCCAGCCAACCTTCCTACATATCTTGGATGCCTATTGCATGTGTTGCTACCACAGCTGCCTCCTGCATGCCAGATGTTCTCATTAAAGGTGATGAGAGAAGTGTGGGCATGCAGGGGTGGAGGCTTCTTGTGTTGTGCAAAGAGCGTACGAGGCGGCTCGTGGGCCGTTTCTTTGACCAGACGGTGGGAGGCCACTGAACGCAGTGGATTACCTGGGGCACTGAGGAGCACCTGGTCTTGACTTCAGAAAGAGGGTTACGTGGGTGATTGGGCTAACACAAACGGTTTTGACTAGTGCAATAACTTGCTACTGGATGAGCATTCACGCAAACTAGATACACAGGAGATGAACTCCTTGGCCAAGGGTTGTACTTGTGCTGGTTTTCAGTGCAGCTGGGGACATGCTCTCTTTCACCTGCCTAGCCAAGAGACAATACAGCTGAGCAGTATGTGTCGTCTTCATTAAACTTCAGCTGCTCTTTCTGTCCATTTTTGCAGTATCTGCTTCCGTACTCATTCCCTTAGAAACCTGATTACTAGTGGGGAAATTTTCTGAGGGGCAGGAGTAAATGCAGGAGTAGATATCAGCCGTTTCTGTCGCTTTTCTTGAGGCCATGTCCCATTTCACAGAGCAGCTGTCTGGGACAACCTCTGTTTTCTGCGAGCTCCCTTCTGCTGTCTGCCATTTGTATTGCGGGTCCCCCCAGACGTGACCGTGTCTCCTTTCCCCCTTGTCACTTCAGCTCATGGCTGCTCTGTATCTCACCATCTTTTGATAGCCCAGGAGTGGTGTCCTTTGGCTTTACTTTCTTGCTTTGTTGTTAGCAAATGAACTAAACACGGCAGATTGTTGTCCTTTATTGCCGGCTCTGTTTAAACAATCTGCAGGTGCTATGGAAGAACACTGCAAGCACTGCTGCCCCTCTCTCTCCATCTCCTCCTCCGAGTGTTTTTAGCTGTCAATAAGCTTTGGATAAAACCACAACGGTAAGTGACAGCTACCAAGCCAATGCAGACAGTCAGAGGTTGGAAAGGAAACCCACTGAATAAAGAAAATGGTTCTCAGAGAAGCAGAGGGAAGGGCAGAGTGAGCACATAGAGAATGAAGAGAGCAGAAAACCAGTGGCAGGAGCTGGGCAAAATAGCCAGGGTGAATAAACAGCCAGACGGCGTGTTTCACAAGCGTGTCTGATTTGTGCCTCTCTTCCGAACGGTTTAGCCGAGGCCCGCAATTTGAAAATAAACTTTCCTTTTGTTTTTTAAACAGTTCAGTGCCCAGGAGAGCATCGAATAGCTTCGGTTTCAAATCAAAATGAGATTGCAGCGGTTGCGTTGTCATCGTACCCGTTCCGCTGCTGTGGTCTTTGGGAGGAGGAGGCGTCTTTGGGGAGCGGGTCCAGCTAGGCTCGTTGCTATGGCAAAGTCTCTGCTGATGCCTGCTCTCTGCCTGTAATTGCTATTCAGCAGCTGTTTCCAGTGGTCGTCTGGAGGAACTTGCACAAGTTATGGACGTGAAAATCCCTCCCTGTGCGTTGGCCTTCACTGGAACTGAGCTTTGACAAGAGAGATGCATTAGCTTCTAAACTCACCAGTAATTAGGTTGGTTTGAGTGTACTTTGCTGAAA
The DNA here is from genome assembly GCF_000737465.1 of Haliaeetus leucocephalus. Classification (NCBI taxonomy): domain Eukaryota; kingdom Metazoa; phylum Chordata; class Aves; order Accipitriformes; family Accipitridae; genus Haliaeetus; species Haliaeetus leucocephalus. The sequence goes on along the minus strand of NW_010972731.1, from coordinate 4,552,070 downwards.
GTTAAGGCTTTGGGGCTGGGAAAGGAGAGTGGAGGGGGAAGTGGCAACTTTAAAATCAATATTGCAAATGCAATGCAAAAGAGTGTAATTAGCATGTTTTGCAGGGCCTATTAATTCCTCTGAAATGCTGTTTATTAGGCAGAAGAACTTGGGAGCCCATCAGTGGATTAAACAGGTTCTGTAATGAAATGTAAATGGTGTAATTGGGCTTGTTCTGAAAGTATTTATTCTTCACCTGTGACCCGCTTGATTGCGGTTTGACAACACGAAGGAGTGTGCATCTCTTCGTTAATGACAGCTAATTCCCTGGAGCTAATGGAGTGGGACGCCCGGGCGCATGGCGCTGGGAACGGCAGGTCGTGCCTGGAGCTCTGCAGTGATTGGCACCAATCCGAGCACAATGTAACTTTAATTACAGTAATTCCAAATCTAAAGCAAGCATTTAGCTGCTGGAGAGAGGCTCTTAATTTTGCAAATAGATGCCATATAATGGGCTGACCTTTTATTAGACAAATACTGGGATGGGTGGGAACACTGTCCTCCAAGATACAGGTAACGTTATTGGCTCCCATTAGCTCAGTGAAAATCACAGAGGCACGTTCTCCCTGCCAGGTTAACCATATGGATTTCTTTCAACGAGCAACATAGTGGAGCCAGGAGGGAAATGTGGTGCGGTATGTTATTTAAATGCAGTCTTTGCATCAAGGCATGAAATTCATCTGCTGCTCCTCTGCCTTATGTGTGTGCTTTTGTCAGCGTAGACCACTGGGATTTTTTCTGTTGTTGTTTTCCCTTTCTACAAACCCTCTTTATCCAAACTGTGCAGTGCTAAATATCTCCAGGCACACAGGAAAGGTCACACTGCTCTCTTGGAGCAAGAGAGCTAAATACTCAGTTGTGTCTGGCATTATGGTATCCTGCATTAAGTGCTACCAGCAGTGCTTGTTAGGCTCTCGATTCCATAGGGTTGGGATGTATGTGCACAACCACAGCCTCCCTTCGCTCATACTGGAGAGGACCTTCCGGTGTAGAGACCAGCTGTCCTCTCGGAGCAGAGGATGGTGGTGCTGGGAGGGAGGACTGCAGAGCACACACCAGCAGGGACTAGCGATCCCCCAGCTCTTCCCAAATCCATTGACCCCCGCATCCTCCAGCCTTGCCTTCTGTTAGCTCAGTCTCTCTCTTAAGTAGGGGTCTTGTTAGAGTTGAAATGAAGCCAGGCAGGGAAGCTTTTATCCAGGAAATGTCCAGGTCTGTGTATGTGGATTTAGAATAGGTCCCCAGGGGAGCGCTGTGGGCTGTCGTCTTGGAGCAGAAGCAATACAAGTTCTGCAAGCAATGCCTTTCTTTTCTCTTTCATTATTCTTCCTCCTCTGCCTCTTCCCATCTACAAGCTGAGAGGCAGAGAGGTAGGAGTGACAGCGTGGTCACAGGTCTCTTTACATTGCTGATCTTGGGCTTGTCCCCTGAGTCGGGACATGTTGCTCGTGGTGACCGTGGAGAGGACAGGGTGGGAGACAGCTGTATGCAGGGTGGAAGACAGCACAGTCAGTAGACATTTGGCCACCTGAACGAATGAATGAGAATCATTGGGCGGGGAATACATAAAGGATGCTAGAGAGAACTAGAAACGACGGGGTTTTGATGCTGCTGTGGAGTGGCGGCCAATGCAAGGCAGTTGTCTGAAACCAGTCCAGCAGAGAGATGAGAACAGTGGCAAACAGGAGGGGAGCATCCTCGCGAGGCCAGGCACGTTGCTCCTTCCCAGCAGATGGCTTTCCATGCACATTGCCTAATCCCAGCAGAAATAACACCTTCTCTGGATGAGCTCATGCTCCCGTTCATGTACAGCAGCCTCTTTTGGTGCTGGATTTGTGCTTTGTGGAGAGTCAGTCCACTGGCACACAGCCAGAGCAGAGGCAGAGCAGCGTCCGGCTGCAGCGTGGCTGCATTGAGCAGGTTCTCCTGGTGTCAGATGCATCCTATTCCCCAGCTTCTCATCTGGAAGATGCAACTCTGATGGGAATCTTGCTGGGAAGTCATATATGGGGGGGGACCATGTTAGCATTGCAAAGAGATTTCCTTGGCAGAAAAAGCAATAATAATTCTGGTCATTGTTAGAAAAGTCAAAAACCTTCAGGTTTATCTCTTTTTCTTAGCCTTTGCTAACGTCCCAGTCCACATCCTAATGACGTTTCCTCTTACTCCTAAACCTTCAAGCCCTTTCTGCTGGGTCTGCTCTCAGCTGGCAGTCACCAAAGCCTTCAGTGCACAAAGTATTTTCTGAAATAGTTTTTAACGGATAGCCCTGGACCACAGGCAAAACCAGGGCAGATTGCATGTGGCCTGTAATGCTGACAGTAAACCCAAAATAGAAATATTGTCCATCTCCGCTATAGAAGCCCAATTTTTGGAGTTATTTAATCTTGCGGCTTCCAGATGCATGCTTCTGGCTGCCGGTAAAGCCCAATCTGGCTTTCTAAATTCAGATCCTTTTCTTTTTAGCACATACAGAGATTGTATTTACCTGAACTATCCGTATAAATGTTGGATGTGTTCATGACTGGTGTAGATGATAGAATTGCCGAAGAGACAATCATAAATGTTGATTTTCTTAGTGACAGTGTAACCTTCCTGAGCAGTGCTGGGATGCAGACCACGTGCAGGCAGCCCGGGAGTGGTACTGCCGTGAATTATCGCCAAGCAAAGCAGGGCTGCCCAAAGGCACCGATTCCTTTCCATTTGTGGCTTTTCTCTGAGCCTGGAAATCTCTTGCTGTAACCTGTGGAAGCTGTTTTCAGTTCACAGGTATCTAAATGTTTCCTGGTGGAGATATGAATGCTGTCTACTGGGTGTAAACCTACAGTGACAACAAACTTGCTTTTCTTAGCTTACCTTAAATCTTTGTACATTGTCTGTCAAGCTACAGATTGAAGACCACTGCCCCATGTAAAATAGAGAAAGATACTCTCCAGTTTCTTCTGAAGCACTTTTCAGCACATAAATTAAAAAAGTGCTTAAGAGCTTCAAACTAAGTCCTTGTTTTCTTGAAGTCCAAAAGCATGAATTGCTCTCTGGGGAAAGCTGTGCCAGTTCAATAGTTCTCCAGCTGGTTTTCCCCACTCTTTTATCTCTGGGACTTGGGAAAGAGGGGAGATAACACAGCTCCGCAGCAGTTGGATGAGAACTGGCAAATTTTAATATCAGGAAGTCCAGCGTGAAGTGCAGCAGGCAGGATGGGCAGGTTCTGGCTTTACATGGGGAACCTTGGATCCAGAGGAAAACTGGACACTGTTAACATGGCCAAGTGCCTCAAGGAGAGCTTGGAAGAGGCTTCCAGCTCCTTATCCTTCCCATTTCTCCACCTATTTGTTCTCTTTGGAGTCCATACAGCCACTTCCACCTTTTTTCCCTTCAGTCTCCCATTTTACATCCAAATAAATGAACCATCTCATTGTATGTGTTACATGCATGTAGAAAGCTGTATAAAATAGCTTTGTGAGCATGAGGAGTGAGGAGCAACTGAGTGCTTTATCTCTGCAAGCCCATCCTGCTTGTCCATTCAGCCCCATTCATCTCCTTTTAGAGTTTTTTCTATTATCAGCCTGAAGGCTTTTCAAAGAAGGGACTCTGCCTCTGTCATGTCTCCAAAAATACCTGCTGTAGTTTGGACACTAAATAAATAATAAATAATGACTGTACCAGAAAACCGTTGACCAGATTAAAGCTGTTGCTATAAACAAACAAGGCTTTAGGCTGGGGAAAGGCAGCGGGTTTCTTGGGCGGTCTGCACTCGGGGTGAGTGGCAGCTCCCGGTCATTAATACAGGACTTTGATCTCTGAAGTCAGAGATTACTCCCCCGTGGCCCTTTGGCGTGAGGAACCGGGGATAGACTGACAGCAGTAAAACACGGCCATTTGAGAGGCTCCTCCAGCATTTTATTGAGATTAGATCTCCGGGAGGGGCCGTTAGAAAGGCAGAAACGATGGAATGGCGGGTTATGTGACCGCTGCGACTCATTAATATAACAAAATTTATGTCCAGAATACTCTCACAACTGGTCCGAACCAACTCTTAGGAGCTGATTTCTTTCTTGTCCCAGTGCTGCTATTGCCTAAAGGCCTCTGTGGGAGATGTGCTGACTCTTTTAACAGCCTCCTGCATTTACTCTGACTCTCTGGGCTTAGTTTGCAGAAGCTTGGCTGTGCCACCAGCATGGACTTCAGGTTCATTCTGCACCTGGGACAGTCTCTGTCTCCGCACATTGCTTTGCGAGTGGCAGCTTCCTGGCACGACAGCCGTTTATAAAACGTGGTTGCACAGACATATGTATCTGACAGCCTCTAGTCTCGCTGAGGCTGGGCTTTGGGTTTTTTCCCAGGTTGTCTTTGTGAAATTATCCGAGCATCAAGACAATTGCTGGGAGGTGATGGTGGAGAAGCTCGTTTTATTGAATTTCAGCCCCTGTACCAATAAATCATAACCCAAACTGATGGGAAAAATTGTCTTTTGCCAGGGTTGGCACTGCCAGAATACAAGTCAATAGAGACCCAACTTTTTCAGCCAGAGGTCCCCAGGGCAGGTCTGGGTCCTGGCCAGAAGTGACAGAAAATCATTGACACTGAGCAGTTGTTTTTCTCTCTGAGAAGGGTTTTCGCCCTTTGTCTAGTTCCTATTAAACAGCAAATACATGAACAAAACAGAAACCATCCCAGCCTTCTGTCCCACTGTCAGCAGCTGAGGATCCACCGTGCTAATCTTTGTTATCTGAAGAGAAGGGGACTTGAGCCTGCCCTATCCATGGGACACTGGGGCATGTCACCCCTCACGGCACAACTGAGCCCGGCTGTCCTCCTGTCTCACCACGCTTCTGGGGATAGCTCATTTCATCCTTGCTGCTCGCCGTTAGTTCCTTGCCATCAGCACTAAATTCACTTCTAATTAAACTACTCAAGTAGACCAGCAGGAAGCAGTGTGTGTGCTGAGCATTAGGGTTGTTGCTGCTAGTGAGGAGAGAAAGCTCTGTGGGTAGTTACTGGGGAGAAAGACACGGAGAGCAGCCTTTGGATCCTGCCCTGTAGATGGGCCAAGCAGTGTTTGAAACCCACCATTTCCCAAGTACTGCTGAGAGCGGTGCGCGAAGCATTGGGTGATTGTTTGGGGGAGAAGGTACCAAAAGACAGTAGAGAAAAGAAACAAATTGCAGGATTTTTGTTTTGTAAATTCATCCTCTGATGTACGCTGGCAAGTTGGTTTTTTCCCCTGCTTTTCTCACACCAAGATGACCTCAGCCTTTTCTCCCAGGTTTGCCTTGTTCCCAGGAATCAGATTGGGATAAGAGGGAAACAGTGTGAGCTCTTCCCAGGCCCCTCAGCCTGATGACTGTCTCCCAGCTGTTTTCTCCTTTGGTACGGCAAGGTGGATCCTCCTTCTCTCCACCCAGAACTCATTCATCAGGGACGTGATGACCTAGCACCTCTTGGTTTGTAGTTCCAGTTTTACATTTGCCAGTTAGTGGATTTCTCTCACTGCTTCCCCCCCCAGATATCTACCGTGATGCTCACTATTCCTGCCACCAGCTCTCTACCATGGCATCATGCTCACTCACAACTGGCACACCACCGTTCAGCACCAACCCCGGTATAACGAAACCACCATTACCACTCAATTTAAAGCAAATCAAAACGCGTTTGCAGAAGCACTCCAGTTCACAGAGAGGAGATGATCAATGATGAATGAAGTCACCCAGTGGTTAGCACGAGTCAGAATGAGATACTTCTTGAGAAGACACATTTCTGTGACTGTGAAGCAGTGTGGGTATGGAGGAATCAGTCTCGAGGCAACAGCACAGCTGTTCCCACCTTCCTTTCCTAGCAAGTGACTCACAGAAAGATAATGCTGCTTGGAGATCCCACTGGTAGCAAAGCAGTTTTGCCCTGGAGTTGCGCTGCTTCGTGTTTGTGCTTACAGCGGTGCTTGGAGGACAGATTTGTTCGCCTCTAAACCAGCGAGAAGCATGGCAGGGCCGAGCAGTTGGACAGGAGTGTTGCAAAGGGCTGGAAAGGAGAAGAGGACGTGCTGGGAGTGTTTCACAGAAGACGTGTTCATGTAACCTCACAGCACTGAGAACCAAAAGAGCTTCATTGACAGAGGAGAAGACCAGCTCTTGTTCAGAGCAGGGTTTGAGAAGAGGTATCTCATGGCATGCAGAGGAGAGCATCAGCCCTGTAAGTCCTCCCACAGAGAAAATGTGAAGTGAAAAGAGGAAGGGAGGGGAGAAAGCACTCTTTAAGGCGATTTGGCAAGGAAGAGAGTGAAGAGAAGGCACGTGTGCGAGAGAAGTGGGAAGAGACAGAAGTGATCCAAGAGCTCCCATCAGCGTTAGGGGAAGAGATGACTGCGTAGGTAATTTGCCACACAGGCAGGAGAGAGCAAAGCAGCCTTGGGAGGAGAGAACAGCTGGCAAAGGGCCTTCAGAGAAGAAGACAGGCACCAACTTAGAAAGCAGCCTTGTGACAAAAAGTAGTATGCCTCTTTCTGGGTCTTCCAGCTGAATGTCCTGGCATGTCAGTCTTTGCCTCCCTCCTTTTCTGTCTCCACTGAGGTAGGGTCAGTGATCTTTGAGAAGACCTGCAAATTCAGCTTGAAACCAAGTTCCAGCATCACCTTCTACATCAATCTATACCAAGACAAGAGGAGGCAGGAAGGGTGACATAAAGATGTGATGGACAGCATAAAGCACATGGCACATGCACCTCTATTTTATCACATCATTTTTTTAACCCGTTTTTCTCTGAAAAGAGGGGAAATTCTTGCTGGGCAATCTCTATTTCTCCTGCCTCACCTCAAGATCTAAACCAGTGAGAAGCTGGAGAATTTCCTTCTAATTAACTTAACAAAGAGTAGGTTAATAAGTAGCTTGATCATAGTCTGAGTTCCTATATGGGAAGGAGATTTTGGCTAGTGAAGAGCTCTTTAATCTATCAGACAAACGCATAACAAGATCAAATACTGGAAGTAGAAACCAGGAAAGATTAGAAATAAGGAAATGCTTTTGTTACTACAGGGGTAATTAGCCATTGGAACTATTTATCTCAGTACGTGGGGGATTCACCAGAACTTTGAAGTGTCTAAATGAAGATGGGATATTCTCGTACAAGAAATGTTCTAAGTCAGCTAGTAATTACGAGCCTGATGCAGGAACTGCTTTGCTTAATTCACCAGCTTGTGCTTTTCATCAGTTTAGATTGGCTGATTCTTACAGATCTTTTGAGCTCCGCAATTTGTGAACCTATGAGAAATCAGGGATACTGCTGACGAGCAGAGCACCTGATAGTGCATATACTGGTACCGGGAAGTAGTAGAAGAGTGCAGAGTGCTCTTGTGAAGTAGGAAAGAGAAATCTGTGGCAGCCTTTACTAACAATTTGGTAATTCTGCTGAAAAGAAAATGGCTTTCCTGTGCTTCAGTAGGGATTGGGCTGCAAACCCACCTTACATCAGGGGCGGCTGGAGATGTCGTCTCATCAGACTCATCTTACCATGTGTGTAGTGTCACAGGACAGCTTTGTTGTCCCAGCTCGTAGCATTCATCTTTCAAGCAATTCCCAAACATAATTAATCCACTCACCAGCATACCTTACTGGCTTCTTGTTAGCATCGTTCGTTTTACAGGCAAGGACAGTTGGGGCAGCGTGGAGATTTTATTCGGGTAATTAAGGAAAGAAGTTGTCAGAGCTGGGATTGTTACTCGGGGCTCCAGAGCGCCATCTCATTTTAAAATTGCTAATGGAGAGCTAGGAAACGTATGTCTGCTGTTGGCCTGAATTTGATCTTCCTTTCTTAAATAAGAATAATAAAAGAGGGAAGGGGGCTGGAGGAATGCAGAAGTACCAAGTGGGCTCCGTTGGGAGGCCTGATGGGGAGCGCCAGAGGCTTCAGCGCTTGTTTGTGTCTCTGGCAGCCTGACCCTGTGATGAGGATAATCAAGTTGAAAATTAAATCAAATTTCAAATGTTAAACCAGCCAATTAAAGAAGTAATCACATCAAAACATGCATTTTAAAAAAGTTTTTGTTTACTCTGTCATAATTAATTTATTTAGCAAGAAAACTTTTGTTTGTACAAAATACTTGTTAAATTGATCATGAATGGTTGAGGGAGCAAAGACGCAGCTGCACGGAGGCGTAGCAGAGGAACAGTTAACCAAAATGTCACCTGAAGTTCCCTAAAGATCTGGCTGAATAAGTTTTATGGGGAAGGTCTTCTCCTACCACGAACAAAAACATGATGCATCTTTTTTTCAGACTGCATGACTGGAGGCATGATTGCTGTTTGTGGCCTGTCCATTAACCTTAAAAGTGTATTTGATCAAATAACTTACCATCTCTTTGCTTTGATTTCCCTTGATGCCTCCCTTCAGAAGACTGAATAGCTGGTGAGTTGGATACTTGGCTTTTTGGAAGTTATCACTTACCTGTGTGCTCTTAGCATCAGTTGATAGCATGTGAATGATTTTCTTTGGTTTCCTGCAGCTCAGCATCTCTGCATTTCAGGATCTTTCCTGTATATGTTTAGGCAGGCTGGTGTTTATTTTGCCTGTGGCCTGTTGCATAGGCTGGCATATTTAGGAAGATATTTTTTTTCTCTCTTGAGATTCCTCTTGGAATGTCATTGTTTGAACCTTTGTGAACACCTTTCAGTAATGAAAGAAACTGGATCACAGGTGTGTCTTTCCGTTCACCTTTTACCATATGAGATGAGGGTTGCAAGGTTCAGTGTATCAGGAAGTTGCTGAAAGCTTCTTGCTTCCTACTGTTACCACCTATTGGTTGGACATAGGTTATTCTGCCGGTCTTCAGACTCCATTTGAGGAATGACAAGTGGAAATTTCTAAAATGAAAGCAATGAGGAGGGAGTAGCTGCTAAAGAAGCCTCACAAAAAGATGAATCTTACAGTACGGGAGGACCGGGAGAGGAGCGTGGGCATCAATGGATCAATGGCTGATAGAGAAAAGGCAGAGCCGGAGTCCCCAACCCAAGCCCAAGGTGGATGACTTGCTGCTTTGCTTTGACTGTGGTTTATAGATCTCCTGAACAGCAGTGGCCAGGGGACAGTGACGCCATTCTCCACCACGGTCCTGGGGATGACCCAGTGATGCTGACGTGGAGAACTGCTTGTTCGCAATTTGTGATTCACGGGGTAGCTGGATCCAGTCTATGAACAAACTGGTTGGAAAGTGCTGAGGTGAATGTCTTAAGAGATGGAGTTTTCTTTCCATCACCCAGCACTGGTTAGTTTGTGAGGAAAGGAGGAAATCTGGCATTTGAAGACTTGCATTCCTGATGCTTTTTCTCTCCCCCAGCCTCCTTTTTGTTCAGGAATAGGCAGGGACTGGAAGCAGCCGCTGCAAGTTTGCAGTTGTCTGAACTTTTCGTTATTAATTAATCCCATCTTTATTCACACAGCACTCTCTTTGCCTCAGACTGTGGATAATAAACACCGATCAAGCAGGCAGCGATGATAAATTATCTAGTTAATAATTAACAAATTAGTCCTAACAGATGGAACCAAAACAAAATTGTCTGTATGCGCACACAGCACACGGCTTGCCTTCCCCTGTTTGTCACACTGAGATATCGCCAGAGATTTTGGCATGTCTCCACTGATCTCAGGTTAGTCACCCTTACATGCCACACGGGCTGGTCATGAGTTTATCTCTGGGTCTCCTACGGTTTATCTCTAGATCTGACATTCTCCATATGCCAGCAATGAAAATGAATGAGACGAAGCAAGAAGATGTCATGGAGGAAGAGCGTGATGGAGAAGAGAGGGGGATCCTGGCTTTTTAGCATTAGTTAGGATGCAGGAGCATCCCCGCAGAAAGATCAGCTGTCCGTTGTGATCTGTTATGTTGAATTAATAGAGATTATAGTCCCTGTAATTCTTTCTGCTATTATCTAGCAAAGAATAAAAAGTCAATGCACTGCCGAGTTAAATAAACATGAGGCACTACAGTCATATGAGCATAGTATCCTGTGAGCTAACTGTGCATATATTATTCATCTCCAGTTATTATTCATGACCTTTCCCTCACACCATCATGGCTCCATCACTTGTGAATTTATAAGTTCATTAATAATGAGTGAAAATTAATAATGTATTTTCATTATATCCATTGGGTATATTTACAGCATTCATAATGCATTCAAATAACTGATTTGAGGTGTAAAAATAAAAGCGTAGCTCTTCCATGGGCCCTCACCTTTTTGATTTTGAAGAGTTACTATTTTTGTTAATAATTCTTCCTGCTTCCATTGCCGTGTGGCCGTGCTGTGTAATAGCCTGCCATCTGCCACCATCATGCTGAAAAAGGCTTGAATCAAAGCAGGAAATATCGTTATTGTGTGAGATTAGAAGAAGATAATCCACAAATTAATCATTATTGAAAGCGACACCAAAATTCTGAGAGCGTGGGAAAGGTTTGAAGTTCAGCTGTTTCCTTCTCTTCTCCCCCACCAGTTGCGTTTGGTTGGTATTGAAGAGCCCAGTCAGGTGGGAAGAGGCACATCTGATCCATCCAGGCTCCAGGAAGCTCTGTGATACTCTTAGGAGCACAAAGATTTACTCGGGGTGTTGCTGTGATGTGTGCCTAGGATGAACATGCCATAGGAGGTCACACAGTTATGCTTTATTTTAATTGAAAGACGCCTACCTCGTTTCCTTTCTCATCTGCAGCAGTTTAATCCTCTGGTTTTTTAGAACCTGAAAGTTTTTGCAAGCTCTCCTTTCCTGTTTTCATTTTTTTCTCAAGAAGAAAACTCCAAACCCCTTGTTGTTTTTCAGAAGACATCTTTCCCCTGCTCTGTCTAGGAAAATGCTGGGCACTGGCATGCAGATCATTAGCTGGCTTTAGACACCGGAGTCTAAAAGTTGGAGACACAGCAACAGATAAGCAGTTAACATAACTAATCCTGTTTCGGTTCCACTTCTTTCCTTTTCAAGTATTCTGATTATTCTTATTTTAGTTTGTCAGCAGTACTTTGAGTTGCATTTCTCTGGTTTTATTTCAGTGTTCATAGCCCCGTGGTAACACTCAAGTGTAAATAAAATTCACCTTTTATCTGTTCCCCATTATAAGCATAGGCTGCCTGCTTTTAAACAGCTGCAAGAACATTGAGTGTAATGAAGGTACTGCCTTCAAAGCACGTACTTGATATTCAGACAGGACAGGAAAGGCTGCCTCTAGCCCAATGGAATTGGAAACACTTAATATAAGAGTCAGTTGGATATCAGTAAGAATGTATATTATTTTCTCTTCCAACTAATAGGATTTTTAAATAAAGCTAGAGCGGATACGTCTGGCTGAGTTCCTGCCCTTTGTGAGAGTTGCAGCTTTACCAAATGGCAAAGGATTGAACAATGTGAATTCTGAGTATCCTATGTGCTTGCTAGAAATGGCTGCAAAGAGATGTAAAGAGGGAGGCAGAAGAAGAAAGCCACAAGCAAGGGACAGTAAGTGAGCTTTTTTGTATTGGCTTTAATCAAAACATAATGACGAAAGTTAAAGCATAAAGCAAAGGAGGGATTTTGCTTGTGTCAGCCTGGAGGAGAGCGCCATTCATTTCACTCCATCATTTTGAATTGCTTTCTAGAGCATTTACTCATCCATCTTCTCTAGCCAAACACTTCACTCTGCCTATCACCGTTCTTTCCTTTGGATTTAAATTATGAGCTTGTATTAAATTAAGTATCTCTCTTTGCTTCTTGTTTTTGTGTTTGCTTATTGAACCCATTTTGGACCGTCAGAACAGTTTCATGCTCTGCTTAAGTGGCCCAAGTTAGCTGGGAGCCTGTGCAGACACTTTTTCCTTTGGACAACATTGTCAGAACAAGCCAGCCAGTGACTGATGTGATCTGGAGTCAGCGAGTGTGTACAGTGGATAAATGTGCCTGACGCTTTGTGATAGAGCTGGTAATTACATTTCACAGTGAGTGGTATTAATAGTGAAAGGAGGCTCCGGCATGCTGCATGAGAATTGGTAATAGGAGAGGCTGTAGGGAGAAGAGGGAGTCATTTATTAACCTGACGAATTATGGAAAAATGGACTTTTCCTTTGAATGCAGAGGAGCTCTCCCAGACTCCATGCCTTTTGAGATATCTCAGGGCCTTTGGTGAGCACCGATGATACTGAAACCACCTTTCTTTCTTTTCACCCCATCGTGCCACCCCTGACTTTTGATTTCCATCTCTCTGCTTTTGCTCAAATACTATGTCACTTGGTTTTACACTGCATAGAGATGGTGCTTGGCTAGGGATTCACAGATCTTGAGATCTGAATATCAAAAGGTTTAGAAGATTTTTGAACCTATAGAAGAAAAGGTGGTGAACCTCTGAAAAGGAAGAGTCAGCTGTTGGTGTCAGATGATTATCAGGCATATGGGACAAATGTCCTGCAAAACAGGATTCTCCGTCAGTGTAGTCCTGGGGACAGACCTGTGCCTATGAAGGAGACATTCCCGTTTTGGGAGACTTACCGAGAAGCAACAGAAACCTTTGTACTTCAGTGTTGCCTAGGCAATTTCTTATCACTGCATTTTCCATAAAAAATGCCTTTGAGGGAGAAAAATCATCTCTCCCAAACTTTCCTTTTTATGAAAGGTCTTTTCCTCTGGATCCTTCCGCTCCTCCCTACTCACATCTCCTCTACATTCCAGCCACTCTCTTGAGTTTCCTAAGGTTTGTCAGCGTTCGCTGCATATCCAACACTGTGTCCCACCTCGGGGCTATTTCCCTTCCAGTCCAGTGCGGAAGGGGTGGTACTGGTCCAGCCGGTCCATTAGCGCTCAGAAGGGATCTAACATGCCTTCAAGCAAAGGTGTAGCAGTTGACATAACCGATGCACAAAGCCCCCGGGCTGCTGCACACGCTGCTGGGTTGTGCAGCTCTCTCCTGGGGTTCTTAAAAGGAAAAACCTGCCAGGTCTGGGAAGGACAGCACAACAATGGAAACGAGCCTGAGCTGGAGAGAATTGCCAAGATTTGAAGGTATTAGAAGTGCTCCAGAATCGGAATGATTTAACAGTGTGATTGCTTCTTAATGCAACACTCATAAGGTTTTTTATTAGATTCCCCCCAGCCCCATCCTTTCCTTCTAAATGCTGTAGAAACAGACTTAGCTTGAAATAAACACCTGGGGCTGTTATACTATATCACTGTTTAATTAACTTTCAAATCATATAATGTCACCTGGATACCTTTCTAAATTCTACAAGCCTAAGAGACAGCAATAGCTGTAGCTCTATTTGGTTACCACCTTTGATAAAATCAACTTCTGGAGGCTACAGGGTTCTCCTCCGCCCTTTCCTCCTTACCAGACATGCTCTCCTTCGCAGAGAATAGGCTGTAACAAAGTGGCTTAAGGGCTTGAAAATATGGTCTCGTTGAGTTGATGTCGGGCGGTATCCTTGTGACTTCGGGTCAGTGAAGCAGCTCTCTGGCATCCAGAATAACTTTATACTGATGGTTTCGTAGGCTCTGTATCCATACGGCAATTTTACGCTCTTGGTCGTGAAATAGTCTTGCCCAGCAGATGACAGACAGAGGGGACCGTGCATTAGGAAGGGAGGAAATGTGTCCCGAGTGGTTAAAGCTGCTTGGCAGGGAAGTCTCTAATATAAATTTGTGCGCTTCTCTGATAGAAGTTGCCTATGTACTGGTGTTTCTCCTACTCTAAGAAAGCACTAGCTGTGCATTTTCCGTGTGGGGGCTTTCAGAGCCAGTAAATGCATATTGTAGCATCCATCCATATGGCATTTTGTAGGCGTTTAGAGCAGAGTAATGGGAAAGAGCTAAAACATGAGATTGTCTGGTCCCTTCCTCGGCCTCAAGGAGGGTGCAATCCAGGCGGTCTGTGTCTCACAGCTGAGCTGTTTGCACTGAGCTGAGTCTACCCTGTGCACAGGAAGCTGAATCTCAGAGGAGTCATACTGTTAGGGCTAATCCTTTAGGATATTCGTTATTAAAAAAAAAAAAAAAAGACTGATGTTATCAGTACTGATGGAGAAAAGGAACACAGAAGGATTAGGAGGCAAAATGAAAGTGCTGGGATTTGCTGAGCACTTCCGAGTTCAAAGTGCCCCAAAAGCACTAAGTAGAGTCCAGATTTAAGGAAATGGTTGAGAGATGCCTTTGAGATGTCTAAGCAGAAAGCCAAGAGAAAAAACAAAGGAGATGGGAACTAAACCTGGAAGCTACTGGCATAGAAATGGTGGCTGAGTGTGAGAGGGGGAAAATTCACTGAAAGGGGCAGTGTTACAGAAGAGGGGACCAAGGACTGTCCCTGGCATGGATGTGATGAAGGGTGTTTGTGGAGCAAGAAACAGAGAGGTTAGCATTGGGTTAAAGGAGTGCATGGACATAACAAACGGGAGGAGAGAAGTCAGAAACTTTAAGGGTTAATAGCCCAGATACGAGTATGAAAAGACCTGCTGGTGAGAAATGGAGGGGTTGGGAAAGGCCACTGAAAAGGTCTCGGTTCTGGTAACCTCTGAGGTGGAGATTGAATTGATCGGCCATGCAACCACGTTGCTGGATCTGCTTCATCTTTATTTAAAGTTCTTCCTTTTGTGCATGAGCTCTTTCCACAGCCTCAGCAGTGTGAGCGAGCTGGGCTGCTGTCAGCTCTGTACCGTCCTGCTGTGCTTCTGGTCCCTCCTTTGATGGTGTGTTTCTCACTGTCCGGGATGTTACCTTCTAACTCGGCTGATTTGCAGAAACCCAAGTGATTCTTATGCTTTTTTCGGGTTTTTTTCTCCCCTGTGCTCTGCTCTGAATGCATTAGAAACAGGAAACCTACCTAAATGCAAGTCAAACCAAAAGATTCCTGAGACCATTAGTGTACAGTGTGAACGTCATCCTTGCAAGAGTATGTGGGATGGTTATTACAAGGCCCTTGGCAGCTCAAGTGATGATGAATTTGCAGGATGTCATTAAGCTCCCAGGATTTCTCTCTGCCAGTCAATGTGCAAGTTAAAAAGCTCCACCATTTCCATAAAATAGGGAAGGAAGTGGGTTGGGGCATGGCAAATACTTGGAGCGAGCTGCGCTTCAGTGATGCAAGGACATGCAGTCAGCTCTGAGCAAGGGAGGAGCCATTCAGATAGGATGCTGTATTTTGATCTCTTTCCTTTGCAGCTTTTGAGAGCAAGTTTTCCATGTTTTTTCCCTCTGTCTGTGAAATGGGAGTGAGCTGAAGTAGCCGTTTCACATTGCTGCGTTGCTGAGAGTCGCCTGACATTGGTGCTTTGTTTCATCCCTGGGAAGGTCAAACGTGGTGCTGGGGGAGCAGCCGACAGGAGCTCCCTGGAAATAATCAATAGAGGGAACACGGGGCACGACCGAGCAGGACTGAGAGATAGCATCTAGCCCATGTTTAATAAGAAGGGGAGAGAGGCACAGAGCCGGGAAGCGGGGGAAGGTGGTAAGAAAGCGAAGACCTGGCGAGAAACTGCATGATAATGAGACATAGGTGATAGCAAGATGATAAGTCAGCAGAGCTGGACGAGGTGGTAGTGTCCAGCTTTTCAATTCCAGGCAGGTACTGCTGCGTTTGCAGCTGTGGCTCCTCAGGAGCAAGAAGCATGCGCCTGTGAATGTGAAACCGAGAGCGAGGGGACAGGGAGGCGAAGGGGAGGAGGGAGCTGGGCACCGGCGCGTGTTCGCTCCCCGATGCTGGGAGCACTGGAGTTGTGTGGAGGGAGTGGGAGCTCCCGGGCCCGGAGGCGGAGGGAGGGAGTAAAGGGAGCGTTTGCTCCTTCGGCTCTGTTAGGGTCCTGGACCAGGGGTCCGTTGGAGTAGCGCTGTTGCCCCCCTGGACAGTGTCGTGCCATATAGTGGTGGTGCAAAGTGAACTCAGAGGACCTGGTGCAATTACCCTTTGTTTCCAAGTACGCGGCTTGGCGACGTTACAAGCGCTCTACAGGCTGGTTACGAATGGGCCTGTAATAAACCTGTACACACAGAGCCAACAATTAATAGCCTCCTGAGAAAGAGCTGAGTTGGATAAGTGCACCTACTGTAAGGCCACTGGAGCAAGAGAGGGACGCAGAAGTCTGTATATTTTCATTTCAAGTCCTGGAGTCTCCAGCCCCTGAAGCCATAATCTGCTGACAAAGGCCTAGTTAAGTTCAGCGTTCCTTGTAAATAGGTACGGTACAAAATGCTATTTCACCAGGAGCCGTGTCTCTGTCCTTAACACAGGCTGTCGGGGAGTTCAGTGATGGTCTCTGGGTCTCCTGGTTTTCCAGCAGCAGCCCTGTAGCCCAGCTGCCCTGAACCTGGGACACTCTCCATGTTTCTGTCTCACGGCAGCATGGCTCGAGTGGGCTTTCGTGATTTCAGACCCTTTTGGAGACCCTCCGTGAAGTAGGCAGCTGGCAGACGTTTGCAGCAGCCGGTGTTAGTCAGCGGGGCTGCGGGCAGGAGTGGGAAGGCACGGGCACGCCGGCAGCCTTGGCTTCAGCCCCACGCTTCCCCAGAGCCTGTCCTGGCCACCTCTCCGGTTTTTGCAGACTCTGCTTTGGTGTTCCCACCTCTCTGGGATTTATTGTGCTTACACTGTTTTATCACGCTCCATCCTCCCTGGCCAGCACTCATTAAAAGGTAATATCCAAGAGTTAGCCTTCTGCACCCTCCCCAGGGAGGCTGTTCTCATGTGTTGGCAGGTTTCGGTGGTTCATTCCTACCAACCCAGATACCAAGAAGAATTAACCCCGTTGGTGCCAGCAGGTAAGCATTGAAAAGGCAGGGAATGAAGCCATCTCTATGGTTCCTGGTTGTATCAGCTCTGCACGGTACAGTGGGAACCATGTGCACGTGGTTGTGTTTACCCACATGCTACAGTCATACTAATCTGAAGGTAAATACATAGAAATACGTGGTTTTGCCAGGGTTAGCTGGAACATGCCTGAACATCCATGGGGATTTAGGAATGGGAGTGTTGTGTCTGTTGAGCGATACGGTGGCTGTCCCTGATAATCTCCCCCCCAGGGACTCGTGCTAATATTGCAACTGCTCCAGCCATGGCACGCAGATGCCACTTTAAAAAGAAAAGTTGCTCTGCTTAACGTATTTTGCTTCATCCATCCCTCCAGCCTTCCTCCCCCTAAAATAATTTTGACTGCTGAAGTCTCCGAATAGGCAAGCTTGCTATTTCAGACTGATTTAAAATCTTCCCTTTAGTGTCACACAGTCAGGAAACAGACATTCATCCTGTTGGGAAAGGAAGATGCATTGTTTTCCAGTGGCCCCAGAACTTGCATCTAGCCTGGAAAGTCCTAAATTTAATGCACTATAGTTTAGTGACAGAAACTCTACTTGCTGTTGTTTTTAAGGGTCTCTGGACTTAAGCTAGCAAAGGAAACTTGGCGTGACAATGTAGAGGTTTTATATATATGTTTGTATGTGTGTATATATATACGTGGAATAAAAATTGTCCAATCTTAAAAGCATTTATAAGCTCAGCTCTGGAATATCCAGTCTCTTACAACTCTCATTTCCCTATTTCTTTTTAACTTGATGCCATGTTTCACACTCAGGACAGGAGGGAGCCCAGGTCGAGGTGGATCAGCTGGGCAAGCAGGTTGCACCATGAGGCAATGCTGCCGTGGGTCACCAAGCCCTTTGCTTCTCCACCCAGTAAATCCTCCCCATACAGAGCTGAGACGCTGCAGGGCAAGGGGACAGGTAGAGCTGGCATGACCCTCATTTTTTTGCTGTTTTGTTGTCATGGTCAACACAGCTAGATGTGTGGATTCAGGAACAAGCAATATGTTCCATTTTTTAGTCCAAGGTTTTCTGACTGTCTCTTGATGCTGGAAGGCAAAATTTTTTGAATTTTTTTTTTTTTTTTTTTTTTTTTTTCCAGAACAAGCTGTTTAATATTAACGCTGATTACCCAATTGCTCATTTCTAGGAGAGCAATAGCAACTTTCAGAGCTTTGGGGGCTTAATTTTCTTCTGGATTTATGGGCAGTCACCCAGATCTCCCCAGCATGGTTTCTTTTCTCCATCATCTGTATTTTTCCAGAGAACACTTTAAAGATATTCAAGTGTAAGCTCTTTCACACCGATCCTTGGCTTTACCCATCTTTTCTGTCTCCTTATTAAATATAACAGTGTGTTTATGATATTTTTACAGAAGATCAAGCCAGTCAGTAAACAGTTACTAGTACACTGGAAAGGCAGACTTATTTGACATACTTGTCTGTGAACCATCAGCATCTAGGGGGTGATAGTGGATAAGGTAAGGAAGAGTTGCCTGAAGAACATTGAGGGAGAGAAAATGAGAGAAAGCTCTGTTCTTCCAAGGCATTACCCGAGGAGGATCTACTGCAAATTATCAACAGACAGTATTTTACTGGCTCTGAACTATAAATGAGTTTTATTTAAGTTTGAGTCTGCACGTGGAGCTTACAGTGCTAAGTCCCTCCACCATTTAGTGCAGCCATTCCCCTGATACTGCGAGCTCTGCAAGAATTGAGTCTGCATTTTGAGCCGGTGTCGTGGTGTCTCATTAAAGCATTAATGCTTGGAGAAAGTGGTAAACCCTGGTGGGTTTTTGACAAGCATCCCCCTGGGAAGAGGGAGAAGTGTCACAAAGTGCTATGTTAACAGGGGCCACGTAGCTTGCACTTCTTAGGCTGTACATCATTTCTTACTGGTATGTACCGGCTCTTCTCCTGATAGGATGAGAAACGTGTGAATCAATCATACTGCCTGCTCCGTGTCCTATAAATTAGAGAAAGATGCAGCTGGTTTGCCTTTTGGTTTTCTGTGGTCTTTAATTGCTTCTCCTTTATATCATCTAGTGTCCCTTTCTCCAGCCTCTTTCATATCCATGTTTGAGAATGATGAGCAGTCGAGTGTGATATGCCCCGAAGGTGACTGTCAAAACACGCTGAATTATGCAGTGGTCCGGTATTCCCTTTCTTCTCTCTCTCTCTCCTTTGAGTACTGCTGGAAGAATAGTTGCAACATTCGACTGGGAGGTCAGGATTGCCTTTTAGATTAGGTGGGAGGCTTTGGATTTTGCATGATTTAAAATGTAAACCTTGGCTAGACTTCGTACGTTGAGGCTTTACATACTGTTGATATAACCCTGGGGCTCTGTGGATCGCTCCGCTCATCCCACTGTGAGCCCTGGCTTGTTCTCTGCATTGTGTTCCCAAGTTTTTTGTTTAGTTTCAAATGACCGACTTAATTAGCCTTTTGACGGCCAGCTGTTTTTGTGTAACAGCATTTTCCCAGGGATTAATCTGATTTTTTTCCTGCTTAATTTAAGATCCCTGGAACTAGAGTTGTGCTGGCCTATGCAGTTCCCATCTCTCCCTGTCTATCACTACCACAAAACCGTGGTTAAAGAAACCTTCTCTCCCTTAAGGGAAAACCCGAAGAGATGCACGTAGGCTGCGCTGACATTATCTTTGATAGCTGCGCTCGAGTTTGGCGGCAGCTCGCAGAGCCAGGTGGCTTCATCCAGCTGTCTCCATCCCCAAGCAGAGGCAGAACTCAACAGAGCCAACGCTCCCTTGTGTCTGAGCACCCCTGCCTGGGCTAGAGGCAGGGTGCGAGCCGCCTTGCCGGCGACACGGGCAGGAAAGCTGGTGGTGCAGGTGGATCCCGAGGCAACGGTGGCCTCTGCCTGGCCCCAGGCTGGGAACGGGACCACGTTTGGATCCATCTGACTAGGTCCTGAGGGCAGGGATGTGCTGCGCTGCGCGGGGCAGTGGGGGGGGGTTATCCGGGGATGTGCCTTTTTAGAGCATGTTGCAGTCACAAAATTTAATGGACACGTTTCACGGTCTTAAACCTGAAGTACAGCCTGGAGGAGAGGGAGTGCCTTTTAGGCTTCTTTAAAGTAATCCAGGATTTTATATAATAATAATAATAGTAATAATAATAATACTTATTACTTATCAGGGACCTACACAAAATCATTGACGTTTGCCTTTGCCATCTGCCTAATGTGCATTTTGCTGATGCACAACTTCTGGTTGATACTGTTGCATAAATAAAATAAGCCCTGTTAATTTCAAACTCCTTGAGAAAAATATACATGCAAAAATGTAAAGCTTACTCACGGCAAAAGGGCAAAATCAGCAGGAAAAGAGAGAGATTATTTTCAACAGTGTCCTTTTAATTAGAGCGATAATTAATTCTTTTCCCTGACATGCACATACAGATTACACTTTTAAAATATTCCTGCTTGAAATAAAATGACTTAAAGCTACATACCAGAGGAGCAGATCATAAATCTAAAGGAGAAAATTCGGGACTGCGTATATTTTGAGCACTCCTTTTGAATCCCAAATGGTCACTGGAAAGCATGCCATAAAATCTAACTGCAAGGTGAACAAAATACTCCTCAAGACCTGAGTGCTGAGAACAAGCAGAGGCTCCATGCAGGCGCAGGGGGCTGATGAAGTGGAAAATGGAGTTAATACATTTTGCACATACACAAATTACATCAACTGTACTCTTTTCCAGGGGACAAAACGCTTCCTACTGTTGGTCTAGATGCATTGTATTTCCATAACTTTTTCTGGCATTATGGAATCTGAAGGCTGCTCGGGGAGGGATCTGGTTTGGAAAATGGATGTGGAAGCAAGAGACCACTTTAGAAAGGGTGGGAGAAAGGCAGAAGCAGGCTCAGGTCAGAGGAGGAGGTGGCAGAAAAGCCCGTGACAGTGCAGGCACCGGAGCTGGGTTGGACGTGGGGTGGCCCGACGCAGAGCTGCTCTCTTCAGCCTGGGGGGGTTAGGTGGCAGCAAGCCTCTGCTGAGCCCATTTCTTCTAGTGGGGGCTGGCTGGCTGTGGGTCACAGATGGGTAATTCGGGGGGGAAATGGGCTTGATGTGAGGGTCTGAGCTTCAACTGCGGTGATGGAGAAATGACAGAGAAAGGTGGAGAAAAGAGAGGGCAAGACATTACGGGCTGGCGCAGAGGCCGAAGGTGAAGAGAGGGGAGAAAAGAGATGTGGTTCTGGAGGAATCCAGGCGTCTGTTGCTTTTACCAGTTTTTATTAAATTAGCACACAGTTCCCTTTATAACTCCCTCAGCTGCACCAGAGGAAGCCCCTGTATATCGCTGCGTGCCAAACCCCAGCTTGCAGTCGTTTGCTCCCAACTAACATTGCTGCAAGGCTGCACCAGCGCCTGGAGCTCAGCCTCTCGGCACCGTGGAAAGCCGGTGAAACACGTTCAGCACGGCAGAGAACCATCTCATTGCTTCCCTGTAATTACGCTGTGAAAATGCCTCCCTGGAGTAGACAAGCCTGGAGGACCTGCTCCTAGGTGGGAGATTTCTCCTGAGGGCTGATCCTGCACACAGGTAGTGCCAGCCCTGCTCGGAGAACTGTGTCATTGAGTTATGCTGCCCAGCCAGGGTTTGACTTCTTATGGCGGTGATTAAGACGACTCATTTAGGGACATAAAAGGAGTTGGCTCTCTAATTGCACATACAGATGTTTCCAGACATAAAGCAAAATGATGTAGGGAGGCTATAGCATCCCACTCGCCGTTCTGTACAGAGAGGCCAGTGCCAAAATGAGGTATTAAAAGGACAGAAGGAAAAATAAGCCTGAGGAGCTTTTCTTCACCTGTAAAGGAGATAATACTGGAATGGTCATGAAAGGAGAGGTGAAGAGAGAATGTGGGTGTGGGAGGATGGAGTTCATACTGTCCATGCTAGGTTATTTTGCTGCACCTAGGGCAGGCTCCGGGCCACAGAGCCATGGTCAGCAATGCAGCCATGGAGACCTCAGCAGCCCAATCTCCAGTGGCACTAATTAAGAGAAAAGATATTCCTCCTTTCTGTTTTTGACAAGAGGATTTCCACACATCACTTTATTCGGTTACTTTTCTCCAGAGATCAGCAAGCCAGGGAAATACTGTTTCCTTCTTCGTTGCTGTTAATTAAGCTAGGTCTGAAGCACCTTGGTGAACCTCAGGTGCCTCTCAATTTGCAGAGGGCTTTGCAGCACTTAGACAAGCTGTAGGGCTGGAAATGTGTTTCCCCATGAGCCCCAGAGGTCCACAAAACCCTTGATTAGAGGAGAGAAGTCTGGTTCATCCAAGCTCTGTCTAGAGCTACAAAGGAGACGTAATCATGTACTTCTACCTGCTAGAGTGGTCTAAAAATGACTTTTTTTTTTGCCTTTAGAGGACCTTGAGTCTTGTATTGTTCAGTTGAAGGCAAAGAGCACATGGTGTAGTAGGGGACCACAGGGATGCTTCCCAAGAACACCACACCAAATCTGCTCCTTAGGCTTTTACCTCAGCCATATAATGCACACTGCTCTCCTTTCTGCCTCTCTTGGTCTTAGTGAAGTCCCGCATGGCTGGAGAACCTGTTGAAGGTCTTTGCAATCCTTGTCACTGCTTGCTGAGTGGAGGGGCCTCATCTCCTTTGGAGAAAAGTGAGGGGTTTGCTCTTGTCCCCCTGTATTTCTGTGACCTCTCAGCCTACAGTGTGGCGGGTCAAAAGGAGCATTTTCTTTGCCTACCTGTCTTCTCTGCAAATTGGACATATGATCTGAGGGGGAGTGGCATGGGCACACAGCAGATTTCCCTGGATCGTTGGGATTTGCCCTTCAGGTCTATCCAGACAGGTGTATCCCATCCTCGTTCAGGGCCACGTTTCAACCATAAGTTCCAGTGCTTCGCCAGGTACCAGAGGCTGCAGTTTTCTGTGGTGGGACCCACCCCTCCATAACTACCTTTCTTCTTTTGCTTAACAGCTTCCAGTTTCATTTCTTGCTTGCTCTTGTTCAGCGCTTGGCACTGAATCTGGTCTAGAGAGGTTGTGTAAGTAAAGGCAGTCACAGCGCATGTCGTGTCGGGGAGAGAAATGGTTAAATGTCTCAGCTTCAGCTCAAAGCACTGATTTTTGGGTCTTGATTGTTTGTTTGTTTCAGGGCACATCCAAGTTTCCAGGACAGCTAAAGGTGATAGAAATGGCACCTTAATTGAAAGGGGTCAGGGTGATGCATGTTTCTCTTGCATTAACATTCTGTGCATATTCCTTTTTAAACCCAAAGGCTCTGTCCACTGTTCTTTGCTGGCCTTCAGAAAGTGAACTCCTGGTAAAGGGCTTAAAAGGCAATATTAGAAGGGGAGAGAAAGAACAGAAAAGGGGATTACAAATCCAATAAAAATTGCTCTCAAGAGTAGACAGTATCTGCTGGACAGGAAATATATTTGAGTTTGTGACTAGCTGCAAAATACCTCAGCCACAGAAAGTCTTGAGCGAAGGGTAAGCCTTTTGCTCAGTTAATCATCAAAGACAAGCAGAGGACACTCAGCTTGCTCAGGGATCAAGTCCAAAGCCGCCTCATGCATATTGCAGCGGCTCCGTCCGTACGGGCGTTGGGGTGCTGATGGAGCAGCAGCCGCCGGGGAAAAATTTGCTGATGCTTCTTAGCGTGTGCAGCCTGCGGTCGTGGAAATGATGGCTTGGTTTTGAAAAGTGACAGCCAGCCTGCTTTGCACTTTGTTCACCTAATGCTTGGGGTGCATGGTGGTCACGCAGAGATCTCTGGTGATCTGGGGTTTGAAGAGCCCTGGAAATGGGAGGTTCTGTGCTTTTGGCCAGTGCTTGGGTGGTAGCGTTGGTCTCAGCTTTCCTCTGGAGTGGGGGCAAGTTATTTGGGCATCTCCAGAAGGTGTCAACAGCAGATGCTGCTTTTAACATCCCACTCGTTTGTGAAGGATCATTCGCTATCGCATTCATCCCATGCAGATTATCACACAGATAATTCAAGATTTTTCATCAGTATTTACCTATTCGGGATCTGACCACAGACAGGA
This sequence comes from Haliaeetus leucocephalus, assembly GCF_000737465.1. Taxonomy (NCBI): domain Eukaryota; kingdom Metazoa; phylum Chordata; class Aves; order Accipitriformes; family Accipitridae; genus Haliaeetus; species Haliaeetus leucocephalus. The sequence continues at coordinate 4,528,203 of NW_010972731.1, read as the reverse complement.
AAATGCTCTTAATCCCATCAGCAGACAGCGGAGGCGGCAGTGGCTCTGACACTACGCTTCTGCCTGCGCTTCATTCCCTGAATGCTTTGTGTTACAGGCTGAAAATTTTTAGTTTGGACCTGTTCTTTTTGTGGATGCTCTTTATGCCTGTGTCTTTCATCCGAGCAGCAGAGCAAGCAGGGGTGGGAAAGGCAGGATGCTGGCGCAACCCCCTCTCTGTGCACCACGTGTGAAGTGCCTTGTGTAGACTTTGTTGGAGTCTTTCTAAGAGCATCTGCCTCCAGTTGGGGTAATTAGTACTCTCAAGCTGTAGTAGTGAGTATCTCGTTGATGGAATATGAAAGTGAGCAAAATGTCAGTTCAGCACTGTGTGGAGGCCTCACTGACACACAGGCTGCTTCTGAAATTGCTGGCGTTTTTTTCAGTTAATTGCCTTTTTAATCATAGTGAAATTGCTCCTATTTGCATGAATATTCCAACAGCAGGATCAGTTTGCTCTTGTCACAGATACTCACTACATATCACATTCAGTTTTGCTTAATATGCCTCATATTTAGAGGATCAAACTTTGTTCCTCTTGGTTCCCTCTGCCTGCCGCAGGATGGGCAAATATTCTATCTGTTTCAAGAAATAGTCTCCCCTGCCCCTAACCCGCTGCCCCCTCCCTGCAGGCAATTCCAGAGTTAGAGAATAATCTTAAAACAAAAGCCCAGATGACTCATCTTAATAATTAAAGAGGAAGCAAACCCTGTGCCCGTATACACCTGCCAAGGCTGAGCCCCGTGGTCAGCCAACAGCGTATGGGAGAAGTGCCCGTGCCATCAGAGGATGTCGCAGGCGTCCCTGCTGCGTTGTCCTGGGAAGGCGAGGTATGAGTGATTCCTGGTTGCGGTACTGCTGCTCGCTCCACCAGCATCAGTGTGAAGTGCTCCCAAAGTAGCGTCAAACAGCATCGCTTGCACCTGAATAATCGTTATTACCACCAGTATCGCACAATATTGGTATAACGGTTGTGCGTGGGAATCTCCGCCATAGATCAGAAGGTGGCTTGTACAAACCACCCAACAAATCACTGTGACAGGCTATTTATAGGGCAAGAGTCAACAGACGGGGACAGGCAGCTAAGGGACAGTGAGGAGCAATGAGGCATTGATCTCGGTAGCCCGGACGGGGTTGTAAACCCGGGTGCAGACCTTGCTCGGACGGCTGTCCCGGCGTGGCTGGAGACCTGGCTCCATCGCTGTCCTCGGCTCGTTAGCAGAAGGAGGATCTGCATCCCCCAGGAGATGTTGGAAACAGCAGCCTGTGATATTGGAAACATACATTGCGCTGCTGCGGGTGTCCCAGCTGCCCAGGATGGATGCACCCAAGTGTTGATAAGGGGCAATGAAAACGTCGCTCAGAGTTAGCGGCACACCAGGATGGACCTATCCACTTCCAAGACAGTAAAGCAATCGTAAACAGGCTAGACAATCAGTCATCTCAAACTGTCAAGTTTTAAGTAGAAAACATTGATTTTAATGGTAATTTCAGCATAAAAATTAATGGTACAATAAAATCTTAATTTGGAGTTTCAGAACAAATAATGTAATAGTAAAAGGCAACATCCTGGAGTAATTTGAAAATGAATTAGGCCAGTGGAATCAAATTCTCCCTACTGGGATGCCTGTAATTGATCATGCCTGTAACAGCTAGTTTACAAACATATCATGAGAATGCTTGCTGCCCTGGCACCTTCCAGGCAACACATCCAGCATCGGTATGGAAACCAGTACATCCCTCCACGTTCTTTCTGGGTCCCAGTGAGCAGACGATGGGGTGGAAATAAATCAAGAGCAGTCATGTGGTCGGTACAACGCGAGTCTTTGAGGTTTGAACAGGGGAAAAACATTCTCCCACAAGAAGCAGAAACCGCGAGTCTAAAATTAGCCGAACCCTTTAGATTGGCAATAGGCAAGTGGTGAATCCCTGTGGATCCTCCGTGCTGACAGCACTATTAATACATCAGCCGACTGCTTGGGTGAGGGTGGGGAGAGCTGTGCGTGCGTCGGGAGTAATATGTTTTTGACGTCTGGCCTCATTCGTCGGAGTGATACCAGGGGCTGAGCTGTGATACGGGGCAGGAATGCTAGAGACTTTTTCTGAAATGTAAAAAAAATTCGCTGCTTCTTACTTAATTACAGTCATGGCAGTTGCTATGTTGAAATGCTGCTTTAAAAGCCTTTGTGAGTAATTAGTGTCAAAAATATAAGATCTACAAAGCCATAAACTCACAGCTTGGTAATATTACCAAGTACTAATTAAAAAAAGAAAAAAGAAAAGTCTCTCTTTCATGATAAGATTTCCAGCATAGCGAAAGATAAAAACGATGCAATTTGCAGATGATAGGAGGAAAAAAAAGGAAACCTCAGAGAAGAATTGAGGAGAGAAGAAAGTCAATATCAACAAGGCTGTAGATCTCTGGGTGATTTGGTAATGGTAAGAGTAAGGGAAGTGAAATACTGGAGTCTGAAGACAGAAATATAGTCAGGAATATATCCTGGGAGCATCCTCTGCTACGAAACAGAGATAAGGTTGAAGATTAAGGCATTATGGACTAGAGGTATAAAAATACTGCTGTATTTGGGACTAAATAACCTGGCACAGCTCTCAGGAGCAGTAAAATATTTCAGAAATGTCCTAACTGGCAGAAATAGAGATACCGTATGCAAATCTGCAAGCGTACTGTGGCATCTTGTTAGGGATATGTGAGATCCCATCCGTATCCTCCTGACCAGTCTGGACCCCTTACTGGACTGGACTGGACTGGTGTTACAGAAGCAGAGCCAGTCGGGCAGAGGGAAACCAGGCTCACACGTAGCAGCTCAGAGAATTTGGTTATACTGAGATGAGGTGTTTATCCTTTGGAAAAAAGATTAAGAAGAGACCTCATTAAGGTATAAAGAAAACCCTGCTGGGAATAAAAGATCAAGGCTATTTGGGTTATTGTCAAATACATGTGTCAAGGGACATAAAGCTAGTCTGAAGAAGGACCTGAATTCTATGAAACGTAAGCTGAATATTTTTTTTAACAGCACTTAATAATGCAATTATAATAACAACTTGTGCTTTCTCATGCCTTCCAATTTAAGATCTGAAAGCACTTCACAAACATGAATTAAGCCTTCCAGGACTGTTGCGAGGTACAGCAAGTATTCATCTATTTTACAAACTGAAAAACTGAGGAACAGCGTGTGTACAAGGCGGCACAGCACATGGAAGAATATGTCTTTATTTTAATCAAGTTGGGCATCACCTCTGGGCTTTGCCTGCTCACCGGGTGCAGTCCTGCGGCTGGTGCAGAAACTGTCTCTTGATTGACCTTGCATAGTTCTTCATACCACACCTTCCTACTCTCTGATACCTTGACCTTTATGGAAACAGTGAGTCATTTATGAATAGGAAAAAGAGAGTGGTAGAAGGTGGCATGCAGGTGTGCTGCTCCGTTGACAGCTCACGCTGCTCCGAGATCCTGGGTGTCCCTCGGCACCAGCGGGTTGAGTTTTTCCATCCTCAGGCTCACTGGTGTTACAGTGTATGCCAGCAGCGTCACAGGAACCCAGGGCAAAGGGGACTTCTAGGCCATTTATGTCCAATGCGACTTGGAGATAACTGTATTTAGAATGCCATTGAGCTGTTGAGGGAAGTCCCTTCCCCTAGCGCCCTGTGCTGTTCCAGATACCTGGCTGAAGAGCAGCAGAACCAGAGACTCATCTTTTGAAGTGTTTCTCAAAGGTTTCTGTTCTCATTTCCAACTTAACAGAAGCACCTGTAGGCAGGTGGCCGTTTGGGACTGGGAGCTGTGCTGTTACGACTGTACCAGCCATGAGAGTGAAGCTGCAGATGGTTTTGTCGCACGTCACAGGCTGGTTTGAGTCTGGAGTCGTGTGCTGCTCTTTTCACCTTGGCAGCACTCTTGTGGAGGGACCATTAGCATGGGTGGCAAGTCAGCCGGAAATAAAATTGTCCTGCCCTTAACAAGCTGGCCCCACCTGACCTTGAAGACATTATTTTGTTTCCTGGATGTTTTAAATTAAGTGGTATTTCAACTAAGGTGGTTACATATAAATTGGTTGGGATAACGCTTGCTTGAGCTGAACATGCCCAGCCGGTGTTTGTTAACTCCCTGGTGCTGCATCCTGTTCCTGCCTCTTCCCTTTGCTCCCCAACACAGCTTTCCTCTGGATAGTGCATTTTCTCCTTGTTTTTCCTCACTCTGCCCCTCTCTGTAGCATGAGGATACAGGCCAGCCTGCTTTGACAGGCATGCCATGCACAAAGCTTGGAGTCTTGGGTTTAGTCTGTTTTGATGGCATGTGGGTAAAGAAGGACCTAGGGCAAAAGTCTGCAGGAGGGAGCTATACTTAGGAGGAGTTGTTTGCACAAATCCTCCATAGCACGTGTTGCCTACTATATTTGCTTCTGTACCTTGAGTTCATCCTCTTAACACTGAGACCACATACGGGAACGTTTCTACAGGTTGCAGAAAGAACTAATTGGCAGGTTTTTCTTCATCATCCAGAGGACCAAATATCCCTGGGATGTTACTGGCATTTTTCTGAAGGCTGCTTTACAGGAGAGCGTTCCTAGAAAAATTATCTACTTCATTGTTATTCATGCCAAAATGTTGGGGCAATCTTACTTTTCTTCCATCACTCAGCTAATCACTGCGTGGGGCTATGCTTCCAGCTTCAGCAACTCACCATTGTTTGTTAGAGATTAAAAAATAACAATTGGTGGTGTCATCAAATCAGTACAGCTAGTGAAATCAAAGCCTCAAACACTATCAGAGGTCTGCATGTCTCATGGAGGAAAAAGCCGCAAAAGCAACAGAATAGCCGTGCTCCCATTGCTGCTCTGATCCCATCAGTGACATTGGTGGGGTGGGGAAAATCGGATTGCTGCCTTCCTCTAGTCTGTCTTCTACACCAAAAGATACTGAACACATCAATACACAATAGAAAACAAGGCAGGCGTGTGTTCAGAAGCACTTCAGGCTTTGGGCTAAGTATTTCTAGAGAGTTTGCTAGGAACAAAAATCTAACTGAAATCAATGGCAGCATATCTGCTATTTAATGGCAAACCAATACGGCACAGCAGTGGAGTACAGTGTGTTCTCACCTGCCTCTGTGCTAAGTGGACAAGCTGCTGTGAGCTGATCCAGCTGAGAAGCGTGCATCTGAATTACACCCTCTGGAAGAGAGGCTGAGATCCCACTAGCTAAGCCCACGTCAGAGTGAAAAGGCTGCAACCTCCTGGCTGGTCTGAACTGGGGAAGAGGTGTCTGCAGCCACTTCTGGTACGTATCAGTAGCAGCGGTGTGTGCAGAAGGAAATAAGGGCTATTCATCTCCCAGATAGATATGGCACTTCAGTGGAAGATGGGGTTGAATTTTCTGGCAGATCTTCTCCCTGCCGGCAGCACCTCTGCAATGTCCAGACTGAGCTGGAGCCAGCTGTTTTTCATCCAAGCACTTATCTTACCCAGGCGCTTGGCTGTTTAAGTGATGGCTGTGCTCATCTTTAATGTGGATGTAGGGCTGGGTGTCAACGTACTGTTGAGAGTGAGTTGTGGGCATCTCCCAGACCCCCTTGGTCTGACATTATTGCTGTATTAGGAGGGAAAAAGAGGATAAAAATCTGCAGCAGCCCTGGCAGCCTTGGGAGAAGGAACAATTGTCAATCACAGCCTGGTTGTGACCGGTCTGAGCGTGGAGTCAGCTTAATGTCGTTTGGATCACTGCTGCCAGGTCTTTGGGCCAGCCAAGGATGGAGGCCACAGAGACAGACTGGGCTAGATGGTGTCGTGGCATCGGTGACTGCACAGTCCCAACGCTATGTCTATGTGATACCCTGACTTAGAGGGAAGATGGAGGGTGACGGCAGAGGTGAGGTGGTGCTGCAACGCTTTGAAGGACACTCCTCTGTAAAGAAAGATTAGAAACAGGCTGGTGGCCAGACTATGTGCGATGAAATATGACTGCTTCTGCACCAGCAAGTCCATTTTATGGTTGAGGGTCAGTATTCAGCACTGAGGACACATGGAGACGGTTCAGGTGTCTGAGTTAGCATCCAAGTTAGCTTCAGGTGCAGCTGATGCTTTCAGGACATCTGTTTGCCCAGCTGAGCCAAATTCTAATAAGATGGGTATCATATTTGCCACCAACCTAGGCAGCCCCTGCTTTGGACCTTGAAAAATTGTCAAGGGTTTGTATTTTTGCTTCTGTAATGCATGCTGGCAAGCTGTGACAGGAGAATGCGCTTGAATCCAGGCTGAACTAAACTCTGAATGAATTGATGAGTTGATTTGCTATCCCGTCTCATTCTAGCCGTTGAGATTTTGCAGATCCCACAGCCAAATGAAGGGTCATTGCAGCGATGGTGAGGGATAAGCCAGGACACCGTGCTGCCATTGTTAGTATTCAACTGGAGTCGTGCAAGATCAGAACTCTAATCTCTTGTTTGCGCGATTCAACCGTTGTAGGTTATCAGCAAATCAAGGTGACCTCAAAAGCAGGGAGGCCACGTGGGACTCTCTGCAGCTCTAAAGGCGGAGACCAGTTGCAATGCACAGCGGAGCTGGTTGTCAGTGTACTCGTCCTGCAACTGGGCATCGGCGTGTTTGGGAGGTCCAGTAAGTCCATGAGTCTTTAAGAAGGAGAAAGAGGGGAAGCTGTGACCTCTTTGTAATAGAAGTAAAAATGCTGCTATCTTTTGTGCTCTGCTGGTGCTTTCCCTACTGAGCTGTCCTACCTGGACCCTCTGATGGAGCAGCTACTCTTCCCTTACAACTAGGAGCTCCTTTTTGACAGCTCCCCTTGCAGCCTGGCTGTCATGGCTCTCAGTCTTCTCATCCTGAAATGCCCTTACTATGGTCCCGGACTTCCCTGGGAGAAATTCCCTGTATTTCTCCCCACACTCAACAGGAGTGTCAGCATCCACATGATTTCTTACGGCTCCAAGACTGCCTTCCGCTGGGAACCTGCCTGCACCAAAGTCCCTGGCACAGTTTGAGCTGCAGTTTTGTCTGATCCTTTTAAGAGTTGGGAATGGCTGTTTTGATGTCTGATATCTATGAACATGAAAGGCTCCTTTCCCTCTAACTGTGCATTGGGCAGGGCAATGCCTGTCTCTCCTAATCAAAAATGTAATCAAAGATCTCACTTCTCGTAAAAAATGTATTAAAAAGAAGAAACGATGCAGCATATTTCTATTAGGTTCGCTGCTGGTTTGCTCTGGTTTCTACTTCTGTGCTGCTCCCTTTCACAAAGGAACCCCCACCTCAACTTTCCCCATGTCTTGAGAGGTTTAATCGCAAAATGTTGAGCTTTGAAAACAAAAAAAAAAATCATTGTATTTGATTCAAGCGAAATATTGATTGTCCTTGAGTTCCCGCACCGCAGATATTGGCAGTGTTTTGTCAGCGCAAAGAGTGAGTAGAAGGATGGCAGCAAGGAAATAAATATTCCAACTGGAAGGAAAAGAAGCTGAGCCAGGAGAATAGCTGTGCCCCATTGCTCTCTCTCCCATAGCTGCTTCTTAATTAATGGTCTGTTGACCTGATGTTAACGTTTCCAGTTTACAGTAAGCAGCATTTCCCTTAAACAAGATACTGATAAAGTGAAATGAGGGAATAGAGGGGGTGGAGAGCAGATTTGCAAAACATGCTGGAGTGAGAAAGTCGGAACATACCGTGTGTGTCTCAGGAGTGGGAACATGCCTCAGTGTGTGAATAAATATATAATGTATAGACATATGCTCTCTCTTCTCAGAAATGGAGTTTTTTGAGTAGTCCCAGATTGTGCTGCTTTCAGTAGCACAGCAAAGTAAAAGGCAGGGTGCTTGCACGGAGGAAGCCAGAGCTGGTGATTGAGGGGTCGGAGGATGGTGGTTCGGATAGAGCATCCGCACTCCCCGAAAAGGATACTGGTCACAGAGAGGGGTCTCAGGCGTCGCTTGGGCCAGCATGCAAGGAGCGAGTGGTCTGTCTGGAAAGACACCATGTGCTCAGGTTTGCTCATTTTCATCTTGCAGACGAGAGCTAATATTTCGCTAATGGAGATCAGATTTTCACACAAATTCAGTTGAGAAGAAAGAGCACGGGAAGATTAATCAGATAAGTGTTAGCACAAAGTTATTTGTTAAATGGATTTTTTATTGTTTTCCAAGAAGCCTGCACAGAGCTGTTGTCCTCTTTTTAATTCCTCTTCTGGCTTTTGTTCCCTTTTTCACTGCCTCCACAATTCTCCCATTCAAGTCAAAAAAGCTACCTCCAAAAGACCAGTGTAACATTAGCAGAAATTACCAGCAGCAGTGATTTCAATATTCAAATGGACATAATATTTAGTAATAGACTGGGAGTTGTATAAATAGAGTATGAATGCCTGGTAATGAATCATATCAATAATTTTCACACACAGACTGTGCCTTACATTTCTCAAAGGCCTTTACAAATACCAATTGATTCTCACAGCATGCCTGCTTGGTGGAGGAGTTATTAGTTCTAGTGGAGGGTGAGGATATTGAGATGCAGAGAAATGATGCTGCTTGTGTAGTTCATGCTGGGACCCAAAGTGAGGAATAAAGTCAGAAGCTCCTGACTCCCAGGTCTTACTCGTGGGACTACGCAGCTCTCTGTGATTTCTTTGGCACGTCTGGAGGTGGTGGTCCTCATGGACGGTGGCATGAGGAAGACGGTCTTTGTCAGACCCTAAAGTCTGGGGCTGACGGGATGTGGGTAAAGGCAGGAGTAATTAATACACAGTGAATGGCAGAACTGGTTTTGACAGTGCTGTGCTTTAAGCTTATAGTCAGGAGTAGCACCTGTGCCCCATGCACATTGGGGCTTGGAGGTTTTTTGACCTATGGAAACATGGGTTTCCATGCAGAGAAACTCCAGAAAGAGAAAGCGGCATCTTCAATCCAGCTGTGCTTTGTAACTCTCACCCACCTCAGTCAAGGAGGGCGATAGCTGAAGAGTACCTGAAATACTGGAAGTCCCTTTTCTAGCATAACGTCCTACTCAGCATTCACCACATTGCCCATCTCTATTTTACTGTTGCCCTTCTTAATTCTGCAGTAAATTGTTCTAGCCTTTAATGTCTCTCCCGGTGACCCAGGGATGCAGTCAGTGATGGAGATCTTCTTCAGAGGAAAGAGGCAGGTTACACAGCACATGCCTCAAACAAGGGAAACCTAATTTATCTTTTGCCTTCTTGTTGTACTGAATTCACCACGGCTGACTCACTGCCCAGGAGAAGAGGACATGCTCTCAACTTGTATAAAAACATGACATGGTACTTCTAGCCTTTTTTTTTTTAAACACATTTTATTTTGACATCTTACTTGGTGTTTTGAGTGACACTGTACACTGAGAAGTTGTCTTTAAGTTGGCCACAGTGGTACTTGGCTTTTTATTCTGAGAGGTTACATAATTTCCAAACCCATCAGTGTGTTAAGAGTCTTTTAAATTGGCAGAACAACATGCACTACACTGCACTTGTCTGTACTGAATTTCTTCTACCGTAGTGTTGCCCAGTGACCCAAATTTCACAGGTCTTCCTGGTCCCTCACACTTCTCCACACTCCTGATCCACGTAAGTCATTTTGCCATCTCATAGGTTTTTCTGTCTCCTAAGTCATCAATCGTTGGGCTGAAACTATCTCCCTCTCCTCCTTGGGCTGAGGACGGAAGGATCATCCAAGTTCCTGGAGCTGAGAGCCAAAGGAGGAATGGACAACCCAAAGCAATGTCTTAACAGAGCTTAATTGCCGAGCCCCAACCCCAGTTCAGCAAACTCCCACCGCTCTTCATACAGGGACCAGAGGCAGAAGGTGGCAACCTGGGACCCACAGCCCAGAATCAAATTTTGCACCTTGGACCTATGGCCTTTGGAAAGAGCGTGTGCGTTTCTCAGGGCCATCCCACAGAGCCAAATTTCAGCTGTCAAGCTTTAAGGACTGTTTCGACAAGCTTCTTGAGCAACTTCATTGTCTTATCTTCCAGGTGAGACTTGGCCACATCTATTCTTCTTAATCTTTTTTTTCCCCTACCTCCTTATCAACCTATAGTTCAGCATGGAGTTTTACCTTTCACTGCCCAGTTTCTAAGATACATTAATACTCTTTTGTAATGATCTTTGCCTGAAGCTTTTTGATAGTCTATCTAAATAGTATTTGTAGTTTCATTAACTCTTTCAGAGACGAATGTGTATATTAGTGTCAAGAGGACTTTCTTCTACACATAAGCTATGCTCTTCCAGCCGGATTATATTACATTCCTCTAGGCTCTACCTCAGGTATTTTGTGCCATGAACTGAGTCTAGCATGTTTAGGGAATGGATTGCTTTTTTTTTTTCCTTCTTAAGAAAAAGAAAGAAAAAGGAAAACATAGCAACGACAGCATGGCAACAGCAGCTGCTGCACAAAAGAAAAATAGGCAAACAGACTTCTGAAACATGTATTCACTGGTAAGCTATTTTTACTGGTTAGTGAGTATGTGGGAGTATTATAACAAAATAAGTGAGAAAATAGCTTACAAATAATTCATAAGAAACTTTAGATGGGAACATATCTTAATGACTTCAGCCTCCTAGCTAGCCCTCATGCTGTATGAATCTCCACATGCGCAAACGTAAAGGTGACCTCTGATCTACGCTATTTATATATTGCAAATTTGTCCACAGACACATACATAAAAATCCATATAAAAAATGTCAGTGGAGCATTAAGGTTAAATAACTGAGCACTAAAAAGTAAAGAATTGTGCATCCCTGTGTAGTGGCGTAAGAATAAATCCATCTCATTACATCTGCCTCTGCCTTTGCACCTCAGCGGCAGAGGTTTCCCAGCCGTGTGGATGCGGAGAGGTCCCGCAGCCTGGATGTTTCTGGAGGAATTGCAGGAGCTGTACATGGCTCCTGGCTCCGCTGCCATCCTGCTGTGTTACCTTGGGCACTTTGCATCGCTTCTTTGGGGACCTGTTTCCCCATTCACCTTTTGCCTGTTGGGAGCACACAGGCAGGAACCTCCAGCACAGCAACACTCATATTTGCATCTTTGGGCAGAGCTCAGCCACACGTGGGGCCACATATGTGCTGAAAAGTGACAAAATAATAAAGAATAGCATCTTCTTTGACCAGCCTGAGAAATGTTATGCTTCACCATCCCCTCCCCAAGATGCCCCACTCTCACTGCAGACCAGTAAACTGTGGGAAGCCTTTAACTAAATTCAAAATAATTCATTGAGAACTTGAGAGAAACAGCCTCAAAAGCATTGAACTGCTTTACAGTTGCAGCCTGATCTGTTGTGCTGCGTGAGCCCTTTTTTCTGTTCAGATGTGATCCATGGGAGACTGAAGGCAAACACAGTCTCTTAAGTCTCCTCCGCAATCCCGATGCTTTTATTGGCACCGAGAGAAACGCAACTCAGCCTTCTGCAGCCAAAGCTAGATTCATTTGCCTTTAGAAACAACACAAATCTGTTTTCCTGGTTAAATAAAGTCATTTGCGGGGTCCTGTTGTGGGAATGATGTGTCAGCTTCTCCTGAATGGAGCAGTCATTACGATGAATAGGTTGGTTGTTGGGCTCAAACAGCCCTTTGCACACTGAAGTGCCTTTTCCGAGACCGGCTGAGCCCTTGCTGGAGGACTGCGCCCGCAGCCGGCGCTGCATGGCTGCAGGTGCCTCTCTGCATCACTGCGGGCTTTATTGCGAGCATCCCCTTTCGACACCGTTACGTGGAGTTTATGATTGATTTATTGCAAAATGTTATTAATCCCACATCTCGCACGTTCCCTTCCAGCCCCACGGTTTGAGATAGTTCTGCTTTATGCAGCAAAGGAGGCAAATGGGACTCGACCACCGAGTCCTTTGCATCATTCTGCATTGCCTGCAAGAAGCCCATTTCTTCTTGTCTCTCAATCTCAGGCAATGCTAGTGCTTCCCTACCCTTCAGAGGTGTGATGAGCAATGACTAGCTAATGTTTTTAATGTTCCTCATTGCTGTAGACTTACTTGTTCTGGAAAGTTTGGTGTGTAACCGGTAGGGAAGGAGGTTGGTGAAGTTCTCCAGAGGACATCAGGAATGAGGAAGCAGCAGCTAAAGTGGTTTGGTTCCCTCTGAGGCTTTTTTTTCAAATTTACTTGAAAACAAGCAAGTGAAATGCGACGCTTAGAAGCACTTTGTTTGTAAGATTCTTTCTGGTTTTAAATTACTTCATTTAAACATCTATGTCTATGAAACCTCCAGGGGAACTCATCCGCTTATTTTGTCATCTGCATCTTCTGCTTTCTGTGTGTGTTTTTACACAAGAAAGAATGCAAGTATCTCATGTACATTTATATACACACAAATAAATGTAACTTGAATTGTAAAATACAGGCTGGTTGAGCAGGACAGAGGTCAGTGATCTAAAATACACCTGACACCTTAGTCAGGACATGCTCTGTATTACGGCACTCATTGTTTGCTGAGGTCTTTTTCTGTGGCCTTCTGTAACATCTGAATATATATTAAGACTGTTTCTACAACATATTTAGAGCACAAATAGCCTAGATTTGAGGCATTTGAGGAAATACTTCTTGACTCTTTTGCTGTTTTGTTTGTATTTTTTGCTTGTGAAAACAATTCTCAAGAGCATTGTTAGGTGTATCATAGCAGGAACACCTCTGGGCACGCTGGGGAATGTGTGAAAGCAGGTTTCAAGAGCTTTTATTTTCACACCATCTTTCAGTTCTGTAGTGATAAATGTTTTCTGGAGTACAGACCTGGAGCGCCTCCCCTTGCAGGTCCCTCTCCTTGAAATGTAAAAAGTTTTTTTTTAAATTTCAGGGATTTGCTTGCAGTCAGCTTGTGTCACTCTTAGCCAGTAACAGGGCTGATCAGCTGTGTGGCACGCAGCACAAACTGGAAAGTTCTGTTGATCTTAGCAGCTGATAGCATTAGACAGGTAGGATTAGTACAGGACCTATGGTAGAGAGGAAAGGTAATGGCATAGCATGGGAAAAAATGAGGGAGGAACGGATCTTTTAGGCAATTCTGCATTGGCAATTGACCTACGACTCAAGGCAAGCCCAATATTCTCTACCACAATTTTTCACCATACCTTCTGGGCTGTGTGCTGGGTAATTCCCACGTCCTTCAGCAGGTGGGGTGAATGCTGCTGAGTGCGGACAGCTGAGAGAGAAGGATTTGGAGTCCCCAGAAAATCACCTTAATTCAGGGCAGTACTTTGACCTTGCAGGTGTGGGGGAAGAAAAATGCGTTCCTGCTCCTTGCACGCAGCATCCTGGAGCTGCAGGTAGAAACAAACAGCCCGTGCACACGCACACCTAGCTTTAAAAGCATGGTTTCATTACATGCCCAACTAGCATGTGCTCCTTTCAGCCAGACGCAGAGCATCCTGCACGGTGAGTGAATGTTAGACAGTGGCTTTCTTGCTGCAGCGTCATAGCCACAGGCAGCCCAAATATTTCAAATGGGCCTCAGCCAGTATGTTCAGATTTGATGAAGAACTTTTTGAAAAATAATAAACATTTAGAGCTAAGGGCTGGCTCCAGACTTAGTTATTTACATTGGGATGGGGGGGGATAAAATCTTTTATTAGTGCCGCTGTTTAAATATTTTGGCTCTCTATTCCAATATTGTGGCAAGAAGGAACCATATGTGTTCCTAGAAAGAGAGTCTAGTACAGCCGTTAATCAGGAGAGGATCTATTAATGTATTAACATTCAGAATAATGAGCAAAAACAGCATGCACTGGAGAGACTAACATGTATCTTCAGTCTGTGGTTTTCAAATGTTTGGAAAATGTTATATTTCTCCATCTTTCTAAAGCTGATTTTCTGCCAAAAGAAGTTCTCTTCTGCTGTTAATTTTAGAAAGGTTAAATCTATTTACAAAAGCAAACATAAGCACGGAGTGATGAAAAGCAGGAGGATGCGGGGAGTGACAGGCCCCCAGGCTGCAGAGTTCACGGCAGGAGCTGATCTGGCAGGGAACCTTGTAGGCTTGTCCTTTCCTTAACGTTATGCAGAGTGGGGGACATGTTTGGAGAAGATAGGAAGCCCAGGCTCCATACCAACTCACCACCACCACCTTTCTCCAGAAGACACTGGATGACACATGTGTATGTCTGCAGATCACTATTGGGCTTTCGGGAAGATTGCCGAAAGACTTGGCATAGGAAAAGGGCAAATTTTAAAGAGCTCGAGAGCGGGAGACATTGCTGGTTGAGCAGCTTAGTTGCCTCGAGGTCATTGCTAATTAGCAGCATCTTGCCTAAAGAAGTGAGCATTACATTTTAATGCTGCTATGAAAACCAATCATGCTGTCTCCCCTTTGCATGCCATGCTGCTGCCTGCTTTGCTGTGACATCTGGAGCAAGCTGCACAAGGGAAGGGAAGCAAGCCCTCTTAAAGGATGTGGAATGATGCTGAAGTGGTAGTAGAGCTCAGATGAGAGAGGCTGGTGCATGACAGCTGTTACTGGATCATGCAAAAAGCCTGCCAGCAAAAATGCATCAATTTGTGTGATATCCGAGTGTCTCGTCTTCTGTTTTCATAATTGCATACATGGTGTCTGCATAAATCTTTTCTACCCCCCTGCACCTCCAGCGAAAGGAGCTGACTGACGGATGGCAGCACGTCAGTGGGAGAACACCAGCAAGAAGAGACAACCAGTCAGATGTGTGTCAGACGGGGAGGGCCGGGGCCCGAGGCAGATTCCTCGGAGGTTCCTTGAAAATGGTGCTTTCACTAAAGAGAAAACCTCTCCTTTTCCCTACGGGAGGAGGAGCATGTTCATCCAGACATGAGAACCAGCAGTGCTGTCTTGCCATGTTCTTCAGGAGGTTAGTGCCAAATGACAGCACAGGCGGCAACAGCAGCTTTCAGCAAATGCATCGTAGCCCAGAGGTCTGAGTGTCCCCTCGAGGGACACAGTGGAATTTCTTTTCCTTTTTCACTGAATACTGAAATCTTCCTATTTATTCACTCCTTAGCTGCAACCTCTGTCTCTTCAGCTGTGGGCTTCCTTCTTACGGTGAGATCAGATCTGCTCGAGGAGAGAGGAGTCCTGTGACTCTTTGTTTCACACTGGGTTACCATTAAAAGCCCATTTTATGAAAGCAGAATATACCCAACCTGGCCAGTTGCCTGGTTTCCTTACTATCTTGGTCTTCAAGTTTTCCTGCCTGTAGACTACCAGTCTGGTAGAGTAACTCCACAAATACAGCTACTGGTAACCACCAGCTCCGTGCACTCAGAAGTCTTGAAGTTGAGAAAGAAATGGTTAAATTTTTTAAATAATGAATTCTTCTCCCCCAGTATAAATCTCAACTTGTGGCTATAGATGCAGTCTGAGAAATGTGCTTCCCCACAGGGGGTTAGTGAGCTTTTAAGGGTTAAAACTCATTCTTGAAGACAAGAAAAATGTTCTGCATGTTCAAAATCAACTGTCCTTTCTTTCTTTGACTTTCTGGGTAGTGACAAGTCATGCTCTCTTTGGTCCTGTTGACAGTCATGCTGATGACAGCGATTTCAGATGAAGAAAAACAAAGAAAATGTGAGCCAGCAAAAAAGCAAGAGCAATAAAAGCGCCTTCCTCAACTCATGCTACAATTGTGAAATTTGGTTATTGATGTTGCTAATGTTATTTCCAAAGCCAGCACTTAAATTCCACTTTGGTAGATCATAACTATAAGCAAGTCACACAGTCCCATAGGACGAGGTAATTATTGACCATTCTTCTTGCTCCTAGTTGAGCGGCGGCATTGGTCTCCGTAGCACTGACTGTAATGCAGAGCACTGGCTCTGTGCAGAGGTGACTAATATGTGTCACCAATTTCCTTGATGTGAGGCTTAAACCTGTATTTTAGCCCGGGGTGCCAGACGATGACAAACAAGAGCTAGAAGAGGGTAATGAATAAACATGGTGAGAATTTCAGCTGTAATCTGCTATCAGGTCCATCTGTTACTCCTTCCCCCACAAGCCTTGCAAACTCAATGAGCCAGGAACAGGCATGCTCCATATACTGTCCCATCCTTCAGCCACATATCTAAGGTCTAATTGTCTGCTTGTCATTAAGTTTATCACTTATGGTCTCTTGAGCCATTAGATCACAGGATCTTCTTGTTCAGTTCTTTAGCCTTCCGTTCACCCTGCTTATGACAAGGCTTCCAGAAGGATACCAAAAAGATGAGGAGGATAAATATATTAATCACACACTGCTGTCTGCTGTATCACAGAGTACCAGTCGCTCCAGTGAGACGTGCCTCGCAGGCGTGTGTAATCTGCTCATTTAACCATTCCCAGCCTCATGGACTCACTCTCCATCTCTTGCAAAACCAGATGCCCAGCTCCCAAACACGGGGGTTCTTTTCCAGTTGGCAGCTGGTGAGTCCTGAAGTCTGTATGACCTGTTTGCACCCTGTTGTCATGTGCAGGCACTTCAGCTGGGATGAATCTTGGGGTTTCCAGCTTATTTGCTCTAATCCAGAGAAGGGAAGGCAGGGGGCCCTGGCAGGAGCCTGATGCAGAAGCAGCTAAGCAGAGGAACGGCACATGCCTGGTGTGACTCAGTGAGCGGTGAAGGCTCCAGCAAGTTCTCCAGGTTGGTGAGCGGTGGTTTGCTCTGGGGAGCGGATGCCTATCTCCCAGGCAACGTGGCAGCTACGAGAAAGTTGCCGTCAAAATTCACCGTGGTTTCAGCCGTCTCTCATTGATGCAGGGTTTTGCAAACTTAGCTGCTTATGTTCTCTTCTAGACCTCCTGCTCACAGCTGCAGTTGACAAGTGGAGTATCTCCCTGCTTTGGGAACCAGGCCATCTTAATTAAAGCCCACACAGATGATTTTTTTGCATTTCTCCCATAGGTGCTTCCTTCTCATGTTCCAGAAAGTCCCATGTTCTTGATTCTCTGCTCCTCTGGTGCTTCCAGCTCTCCTCCCAGCAAGGGAGATGGAGAGGAATGTGATAAGCAACTTGGCTGGTTAATGAAATTAGTTCCCTGTCTAAATGAGGGATTCTTGTGCACTGGGTTCATTTGCCAGTCCCTGGTATCTTCCTCAAGTTGTCTGTCTGCTTCTGGCTCTGCTGGGAGAGAGGTTCGGGACCTGGTTTGAGTTGCCACCTACTTTTCCCTTTGTGCCAAGCCAACATGTTCATCAGGGCCAGGCACAGACCAGAAACTGCCTCTGGATGGCAGGGCTGGAGAGCTCCATGAGGCTGTGATTTGGCTGGGAAAACAGAACTGAAATAACACCCAGTCCCTAGCATTGCAGGCTACAACTGCAGTCATTTCAGAGAAAGTAACGGGAGATTTTTCTCTCCCTAATTTATGTCTCTCCTGCATATGGCTTCTATGGAGTTGCTAATGTTACAGGCAGATGGGTTGGCATTTTACTAGACAGAACACATGGGCTAGATGTTGCTAATGCTTGTTAGCTACTCACTCTGCAGCTTGACCAGTCCAATACGGTCACCTCACAGATGGTTGGAAAGCTGCAGCCTGGGTGCTGGATCAGTCCGGCTCTGCAGCACATGGTTGTGACAGCAGTTGGGATAATGTGCGTTTGGCTGCTTGTTCTGAAGGGCTTCATTGTAGGTCAGAGATAGCTGTGGCTGGGGGATCAGCACAGCTTCCCTGTATGTCAAGGAAAGACAGTGATTTGTAAAGATCCTGAGCCTTTATTGAGGTATTGGCTTTGAAGGCTTAATTTCATAGTTTGGATTTTTATAGGATGGGGTTGGAAAAATTCTGTGAGCCCTGTGCCTTGCTCTCATCTATACTCCTTCATGGTTGATGTTCATAAACATTCTTGGCTGCCTAACACTATTTAGCAGTTCTGAGGCCTGTTAAAAACTTGTAATTTATGATCTCAAGGTGTGGCTTAAAGCCTACTGCCAGTATTAGTTTAGAGTGGACATCCCATGCAATTTTCCTTTCTCTGTGATGTGAATAGTCTGCTGTGATTTACTCTCACCAGTCTTGTATTCAGCTGAACCACTTCTAGGTATCATCTCAACAAATCTCCACAGGGTGAATCTCCTTGGTAGTTGGTTTGGAAATCCCCATCAGAATCTGTGGATGCAAAAGTAGATGCTGGGGGTGGATCATGTATGTTACCATCTTCCCTCTCTGACAATAGTGATGTTCAATTTACAGCGTAATGGTGGGAAGATGAATGCATCCTTCAGATGAAACAGGGAATTTTAGTTTCAGTACTTGTCCTTTAAAACTCTCAAAGCACTTTTGGAAAATGCATGGGTATTAATCCACACTGAGCAGTAGTTCTTCAAACCTATGATTTAAATTGGATATATTTGTCTCTGTCTGTCCTGAACTGTTGAGTAACATTAATGCACCCTGATAATAGCTGTCACATTTTACCCCAGGGGTTGTTCCTCAGTGATAGGTGAAATCACAGCAGTTCAAAGACCTGTCTTCCAGGATGAAAAGCTCTATAGGAATATTCAGATATAAAATAGTAATAGTATGAATCAAAAAATATGCTTCCTTTATTTTAAAGCCTTTGATCTTATTTTTATGGCATCACATTTGACAGTCTAAAGGGCATTAACCTGTAGGGGAAACCTTTTGAGAGAAGGTGCTGACTTGCCCTCTACTGCACAGAGCACCGTCCCCCAGGATTAACACCAACCGGTTTTCCCCATCAAGAGGGGTGCAGGCTCTTCAGCACACGTCCCTGCTCTTTTTTTACATGTTTCATTTTTTACACTGGGTGCAGAAGAGCTCACATAGATCAAAACATCTAGCTGTAGGGAGAAACTCACTGCTATGCAATATGCCCCACTCTGTGTTTCTTTGCTGCTGAGCCAGTGCAGCATCCAGAACTCCATCACTTCTGTCACTCATGTGCATAGGCCTGGGTCGTGTTTCTGATTAAGATGGAAGTATACGAGCTGACCTCTTGCACGAAAGACATTGTGGGGATGTGGTTCATCTCAATGTTGAATAATAAGAAAGAGAAAGGAAATGTTTGCTATAAATCTCAGTGCACGCAGGGCTGTTTCTCACTTATCCCACCCCAGCTTTCAATTTTCTTCTTGGCATTGCCAGGTGCTTGCTTTTCTTTGCTCAGCAGCTAAAAGCAGCTTTTTCATTACATTTCCTGGAAGGCCCTTTACAGGCATCCATCCCTCTCTGCCTCATAAATTCACTTTATATAGCAAGCTGGCGACACGGAGGTCAGAGGTCTTGGCAAGAAGCAATTATTATAAAGAAGTACTCTTCCTCTTTTGGGTTACAAAGAGGATATTAAAGGGGGGAAAACTTTGCTGCAGACAAGGAATGGTCATTTGTGAAAGGCAGGTGACTTGATTGATGAAGAGCTGCACATCCTGCAAGAGCTACCTTGGGCAGGCATCCTATCAGGCCAGCTGAAACCTTCCCGTTACCGTGAAAAAAAAAGAAGGAAACCAGTAAACAGTTTGCTAAATAACCTCATAAATATTTCCAGCCGTAAGCACATCTTATGGTACAATGTGGGGTTTTGGGGTTTTTTTTAATATTTCTCTAATTTTAAATGAACAGCCTCTAATTAAAGTGATTTAGTGGCTACCTGGGGACCTGGTATTTGAGCAGTGTGTGATGCTTAGGAGAGATTGATTGGTGAGGCGTAACTCAATTGGGGGATTTTGATAATGATATCATCACCCGAGAGAGCCAAGTTTGAGCAATTAAATCTCAAAACCTCGTGTTTGGGTTGTTATAACTTCAGCAGGCAGTTTCCACATGTGCGTGCGTGTGCACGCACACATACACCGTCTTTTCCCTGGGTATTTGCTGGCCACTCCAGTTTTTTGGCTGGTTCTGTGCTTGGTGGGCTGCCGTGTGTGTGTGTGTATGTGTGTGTATGCCTGCCTGGAGTGACCCGTAGTGGTGATTTATCAGCTTTGCAGACCCGGGGAGAGGGTGCCAGCCTGCTTGGCATCAGTGTTTCCCCCCTCAACATCCGCACGTGGACAAGGCGGCCTTTGACATTTAGAAAAATCTCAGCATCCAAAGCAAGAGGCAGAAACAAAAAGGATTTTCTCATTTAAAGGTCAGAGCCGGCAGCTTCTTAAAAGATATTTTCAAATAGGTTTGTTGGCCTGTGACAGGGTTTATGTGTATTAATGGGTGTCGAGGCAGGCGCCGGGCACCACGTCGAAGGCGTCAGAGGGAGGCGAGGGGCTGTCAGGACCACCGATGTACCCAAGGCGCTTGGTGGCAGAGGTTCTGTGGCACACACGGCGATAGCACTGCGGAGGTTTTGGGAGGTGATCAGATGGCACAGCCGACCCTGAGGACTTCTGCTGATGGAGGAAGGCGTTGGGAAAGGGGAATGACTGTCCCATGTGAAGAGGAGGTCTGAGGGATTCAAGTGATGAAGGCAAATTGCCAAAGGGATCGATCTGGTGGGGAGACGTGCATAACCCGCATGGGAGCAGGCAGCACAGCAAGCTTCGAGGTGGGGTGGGGAACACCACAAGGACAAGGGAAATGGCAGTAGGAACTGGGGCAGAGAGAGGAGAACGTGGCCACGCCATGGCCCATAATGCCAGAGGAGCCTGTGGACCTGAACAGAGCAGGGAGAGAGTCTTGGATGTGAAGCCGTGGTGCCCCTTCCCTCAGCACGCGTGGGGCTGTCTGCTCTGTGTATTCAGAGCAGTTGTACGTAGGGATGCAGCACGGACAGTGATTTATGGAAGGAGTATACCAGATGAGATGGTGCCTCCACAATGCATTCACTGGGTAAATGTCACTGGGCAGTGATTCACTTGCTCATTTTGACCCGTAATACATCTTAGCTTTGAAAAGTACCATCTACCACAGAGCATGGCTGAGCGGCATCTACAAAGCAAAGGCTTGTGACTGTGCCAAGGGGTGGAAAGCCACTCTGGCAGCCCTGCCAGAGTCCTAGACTTCATCCTTCCGCACGCTGCAGAGGTGTTTGAACTGGGGTTCCCAAGCTGAGACACAACTCTCTTGCCTGCTGCGCCTGGCACAAAGCTCCACCATCACCGTTGTCAACTCGCCAAAACCCATTCAGGAGCTCCACCTCCAGCACTTGGCGGGGGGTGTTTGAAGACGCAGGAGCACATAACCTGCATGAATCACATCCCCAAAGGCAGTTGTGCTTTCTCGGTGTGGAAATCAGAGGTAGAATATCCCCGCTTTATGCTGAAATCTCAAATTGTATTGAATGCTGAAGCCCTCTTCTCCCTTTTTCTGCATTTCTACCCCATGTTTTCTCACGATACCACATCCCCATGGCAGCCTTCTCCTTGGGGCATGCAACCACCCTCTTTTCAATCTTATTCCAGAGTCTGAAGGTCTACAGGACATTGGGTCATATGCTCAACCAGTATTTTTCAAGAAGCATCCTTTGCATGATTAAAGTCACACTGCATGCCAGTTCATAGCTGATGGCACTTTTGGAGCCAGACTGGGAGCATCCATTGTTTTTAGCTACCAAAATATGTCAGAGACAAGAGGAAAAGGGCATATAAGAAACTAAAAAAATGTTGTATCTAGTTCAGAGTGCACTTCTGAACCACGTGTTAGCTTGTAGATGACCAAAGGAGTCACTGTCACACTTTTGACATAGCTCCCTCTCAGCTGGTGGAACAAGCGGAGAAGTAAATGCTGGGACTTGGCTTTCAGGGAGGGTTTCTGTGCAACAGCGGCATGACTCTGCTCAGCAGAGTCAGTGCACTGAGAAGCCCTGTGTATGTTACGTTGAAGCAACAGCAGCTGAGCGAGCCTCCTTTATGGTCCTTTATTGCTGCATTACCAGCCCGGTCTCGCCAGCTGCAGGTCCATCGCCCAGCAGGGACATTTGGGAATGCCTGCTGCTCCTCCGCATCTTCTGCGTTGTCTGCTCCTTGCTGAGATGGTCCCTGCTGGAGAGGAGAACTTGCTTTTCTACCACGCTGGTGGTTGAGAGACTTTTATATGTATATCTAAACTATAAAGCCTTGAATAATTTACCATATTTCCAGGGTTAAGAGGAAGATTTATGGTGTTTCCTCCTGGCAGGCAGCAGCTGATCTTGATTCGTGTGGAAAAACAATTGTACTAACAGCTCCTTTCTCTGAGCAGATCCAGGAGCAGCTACTGCAAGTTTATGTCACCATGTGGTAAATAGACCTGTCGTCTTGTGTTTTACAATATAGTGAAACCTGCCCGCTGATCTGATTGCTCTATGGGGTAGCACAGCCTGCGAGGAGAAGAAGGGGGTGTCACCCTTCAAATCTATGACAGGAGTCGCATCCCCCCACCAGCAGAACCGAGTGTGCGGTAACACGGGGCAAAGATTGATTTCCATTGCTTTTCTAGAAGAGGTCCCGATAGGCCTTAAATCAGACTGAACTGGCAACGGAGCTTAGCGAAAGCTGGAATCGTTCCTTTTGCAAGTATTTGAGATCTGAATAAAACATAACATAGACCTGAATCTCAGTAGTTTAGTGAGCCAGGCAGATTTTTTCCATGAATTAGAAGAAACCAATATAGGTCTATGTAAAGAGTACCTGTGAGATGGTATTCTCATAGTACTTAGCTTCAGCATCCTGGGCTGCTCTGTGCTCGGGGAAACTGGGGGCACGGGGGGAATATTGGCGTCTCTAGTGAAGCGCTGCACTTGGCTGGCTCGCTCAGCACAGTGGGGAAAGGGGGAGTGAAGCGTGATGGTGGTCCCCAAACTGTCCTCTTGCATTGACTCCTCTATGCATTGACTGCAGGGCAGATGGGGGTACTCACAGGCTCAGCTTTTCCTTTCATCCCGTGTATTCATTTTGATTCTAAATCTTGATGCTTTTTATTTCACACTTCTCTTTAAAAACAACACC